>NC_092012.1:854582-867082 GCF_042242105.1 Pempheris klunzingeri | reverse complement strand
GTCACCGTGGCAACGGGTCACACAGGACGTCCTTCTCCAAAACAAGACGCTCCAGATCCTCCTGTCGGACCCCGAGGCCACATTAGATATATAATCCCTGCAGCCCCTCCCCTTAAGCCCCTCCCCCCCAGAGCCCCTCCCCCTTGGAGCTCCTCCCCATCGGAGCTCCTCACCCTTAGAGCCCCTCACACTTAGAGCTCCTCCCCCTTAGAGCCCTTCACCCTCAGAGCTCCTCCCCCTCAGAGCCCCTCCTCCTTGGAGCTCCTCCCCATCGGAGCTCCTCACCCTTAGAGCCCTTCACCCTCAGAGCCCCTCCCCCTTGGAGCTCCTCCCCATCGGAGCTCCTCCCCCTCTTTTCTCCTCACCCTTGGAGCTCCTCCCCCTCTGAGCTCATTTCGGCTGCTTGTATCCTGGACCTCGTCCCTCCGGTCTTCACCCAGAGCTCGTGACCTCAGCTGAGGGCAGGAACGTGGATCGACTGGTAAACAGAGAGCTTCTCCTTCTGGATCAGCTCCCTCTTGTCCCACAGATACTTTAACTCCCCCACCTGGGGCAGTAACCCGCTCCCATGAGAACCGTGGCCTCAGGTTTGGAGATGCTGACTCTCACCCCCCCCCCGCCTCAGTGCAGCGGGGGGGTCACGGTCTGAGGACGCCAACAGAACCACGTCGTGTTGTTTCACTGTGTGATAAACTTCAACTTGGATTAGAAAGACACCAAAACCAGTAATAATGAAACCGTGCGGCTCAGAGCTTCTTCACACTCAGGTAAACTCCTAACAGCAAACATCAGCCACCAAATGAGTCTGACGTCCTTGTTTCCTGTTGGACTGTCCGAGCCGTGACGCTGCACGCCGTTTAGAGCTGAACTCTAGTCGGAGGCCTGGTTTCTGTCTCTGTGGCTTCTAGAGCGCCATAATGGAGGAGCAGCTAGTTATCTGGACGATAGCTCCTCAGCCCTGGGTCCTACTGTCATATGTTTCTGTGTCTGAGTGACTCGAAGGTGCAAAAGTGTAGAGTAGTCTGTAGTAGATCAACTCCACCACTTTTGGTTTAACCACAAACAGCCGTTCTATCGCTCTCTGCACACACACCAGACTACATTCACTAAAACAGGGATTTTAGAGAACAGAAGACAGGAGCTGCTGCTCTGCTGCTGCTTTGATCAGTTTGTGTTATTGTGTGACTTTGTTAGTTTTGATCAAACACAATATTTGAGTAACATACAGTTACACTAAAAACTGACTGATGGAGGCAGCAGTACAACAGCAACTCCTGTATTCTGTGAGGTAAAATGACTGGTTTTTTGAATGGAGCCTGGCGCCTTTAAAGGGAGCGATATAACAGCAACCTACCGGACCAGTTCCAATACTTTTAGTACCTCCCAGTCATTTAGACACCAGGATTTGAACAGAGAGGACCCAGGGTTAAAATAACTGGAGTTACTGCTTAAGACATGTGTCCAAATCCTCAAACGTCTCATCTCAACTAACAGAAATCTACCGAACACGTCACTGTAAATATCTCTGTCTATCTCCCATCAGCCCTTTTTCAGTGTTTTGATGTTTGGAAACAGAAGCCATTTCCTCTGTGAGACCACATGCAGTATTCAAAATACACAAGGTATATTTTAGAAACTCTTCCTGCTCCTGGTGTGTGTGTGTGTGTGTGTGTGTGTGAACACACACCAGTAACTCCAGTGACGCCTTTTAACAGACGCTAAACGTTTCTCTGCAGTAAACTCAGACTCTATTTATATTCTCTATACGTCCCGTTTGAGGAACAAACTCCCTAAATGTTGATCGTTGTAATCATTTTTTAAGATGCACTCTTTTATACATGATGTGAAATCCTGATGTTTTAATAAACTGAAAACGCTGATTCAGGCTCGTTTTGTCTGATTTACTCACCAACGATGTCACGATCAAAGAAATTCAAACACTTTTCAAAGCTTTCGAGCAAAAAGGATGAATTCAGTGACTCAGTTCACAGAACCGAACCTCTGTGTGTTTTAAATAAAGTTTTTATTAAAGATGATCCAGCTCAATAATAACAGCAAACTGAACACAAACCTCCTGTAAACTGATAATAAAAAAGAAGATAAACTGCTGTGGATACAGTGACTGGTCCACTCTGACACACACACACACACACACACACACACACACACACACACACACACACACACACACACACACACACACACACACACACACACACACACACACACACACACACACACACACACACACACACACACACACACACACACACACACACACACACACACCTCTCTCTCAGCTGTGACTCTGCTGTAATAAATTATATGTACAGTCCAGGTCCATCTGTGAGTCCATCTGACACCAGAACAAACGAAGAGTCGTCACTCTGCAGCCGTGGAATCTGCACAGAAACACAGAAACTCACCTTTAAAACAGAGAAAGACACACAGAGGAAAACCACCGGCCCATTCCTACATACACTAGTGTCTAAAGAGTTGATAGGTAAACAAACTGTTGGAATTGGTCCAGTAGATCACCTCAGCTGACCCTGACCAAAAGGATCTTCCAGGTCTCTCTCTGTAGGGATCCTTTCCATGATGCTGTCACACACTTAGAATAACACTCTGAGCCTGTCAGTGGATCAAACAAGCTCTTTTAGTGGACCTACTGTGATCAGGTGCAGTTGTCCCAAAGGATCACGTTGCAGCCATTGCAGCCCGTTTGGTGTCTGCTGGCTGAGGTGATCTACTGGACCAGTTCCAACACTTTTACCACCTACCAGTCACTCAGACACCAGGATGAGGACACAGAGGATCATGGGGGTAAATTCTCCTTTAATAATCCTGTAAATCAAACGTGGTGACTTCCCACTCACCATTTATCCGTTTTGTTTTGGGTCGACTCGCTCTTTCCGTCACAGGCGACGATCTTGACCTTGTCGACCTTCACCAGGTCGGTCACCTCCCTGAACTCCACGTCGTTCAGCACGAACGTCCACACGTTGTCACAGAACCGGTAGGTGTTCAGGGAGCCCTGCGGGACGGGGGGAGGACACACCGATTTATACTTTGTACTCTGAAGGACATATTGTACTTTGACCGCACTACATCTGTCTGAGGGGTGGAGGCCGGGGGCGTCGGGGGAAGGACGTGGGCTCACCCTGAAGTTGACTCTGTTGCGGACTCGGTTGGCGAGCGCCGTGTTGATGGCTTTATCGAACTGGAGGAGGACCTGGAGAGCCAGCTGAGGAGTGATCTGCTGAGTCTGAACACACACACCACATTCAGTCCAACACCTGACGGCAGCAGGAACACGGTCTCTTAGCCCACACGACCAAACCCACTGAGCAACATGTCTGACTTTATGATCCCAAAGAACAGCCAAGCTTTATGTGAATTTGTGTTTTTATTCCTGGTATATTAACCCCACTTCCCCTGCTGAGATTTATTACTTCCTTTAACCTAAAACGGCCCCAACACACCGTCACAAGTATCTGTCTGTCTGTCTGTCTGTCTGTCTGTGTCCAGGTTAAACAGGAGAAGCCTCTAATGTTTATGCTAAGCTAATGTAAGCTAAGCTAGCCACGTCAGCCTGACTGAACATCTCTGTGGGAAAAACGCTGAACTGTTCCTTTAACTTTTGTCTGAACAGGGAGATGTTTTCATTTTAAAGCACCATTGATGAATTTACCTGAAGATGACGGTTAATCACTGACCAGGACACACCTGAGATCAGGTCTCAGAAGCAGGGTTTTAGTTTTAGTTGGTCTTTAAGCAGCTTCAGTTGTTGTTTCCTTCTTTGTGTTATAGTGACATGAATCTGCCTCCCTGACCAGGACCAGGTCTCATAACGATCCTGGTTCTTGTTTGCAGTCGGAGAAGCATCATAACAGACATTATTCATTAGAACAACACCTGTCCGTCAGTAAAGAACCGAGGAAGAGCCTGTAGTTAAGCTAGAACCTGATGCTAACTTCGCTGTTAGCATCAACTAGCAAAAACTCTGGTTCCTCTCAGCGTGCATGGCCTCACTTTTTAAGATGTCGCTAATTAGCTCCAGCAGGTAACAACTGCAGGGTTTTCACACAAATATAAAACTAACTTCTGCCTGGAACAAATCAGTGCTGACGCAAACCGCAGCTAACTAGCTAAAGTTAGCCTGCTGCGAGCTAACTGGCGTCATTGGTCTGTGCGGTTGCGGTTAGCAACATGCTAATGTAAGCTAGCTATGGGAAGTTAGCCGTCCCGTGTGAGGTGAGACTCACCTGGATGAGCTCGTCCAGACTCTCCTGCAGGCTGTTTCCCAGAGTGGTGTTCCTGTACAGCTGGTACGCCATGATGGGAACTACTGGAAGAACTAATAACCACAGAAAACTATCCTTCAAACGCACGCCGGGCTAACAGAGCTAACCGGGCTAACTGGGCTAGCCGCTTCCCTCCACAACAAGCTAACAACAGAGGTAAGACTTCCGGTTACACATTTCAAAATAAAACTGATTCAGATACTAAGACCTGACATCACTACTGCGACTTTTACTGCGAAATCAGGTTTGTTATGTAAATACTACTATTACTATTACTACTGCTGCTAATAATGATAGTAATAAAATAAGGGAAATGTCTCTTAAACATGACTAAGAGATACAGCATGTGTTTAAAACCAGTTTAATCTTTCACATCGCTTTTTTTGTTTTATATGTTTTTGTGTAAAAATTTGGTCTGTCAAGTAATTTACGACTAAACTGTCAATGCATGATTGTTTTGGAGCCTTGATGTCCTCTGTTTTTGTACTTTATACTAAAGTTTTTTTTGGTTTAGTGTCTGCTTTTATTTTGAAGGATAGCTGTCTTTCTTTTTCCTGTTTTGATTGTTATTATTATCAATATTATCATTTTTACTATTATTTCTGTTTAATCTGCAGCTGATCGATCAGACTGGGTGATTTAAATCCATTTGTACATAACGTTTATGTTGTTTGTCTTTGTGTCTGTTAGAGTAGTACTACCACTAGGAGTAGTACTAGTAGTACTAGTAGTAGTAGTAGTAGTAGTAGTGCTAGTAGTAGTACTAGTAGTAGTAGTAGTACAGTAGAGTGTGATGCATATCAGTGACCCCCCCAATTTAATATCTACCGTGTTCTTCCTTACATGTGACAGAACCAGGCTTGTACCTGTGCCTGTTAGGACAGGTAAAGCCCAGCAGAGGGCGCTGTGACTTCAGCTAACACACACACACACACACACACACACACACACACACACACACACACACACACACACACACACACACACACACACACACAGACACCAGGCTCATCACATGTTAGTGCTCATGTAAAGGATCAGGTGCCTGAAGAAGGAAACACAACAGAAATAAATGAATACAAGAAAAATAAGAAATAAAGGACCAGGGTCTTTTTCTGTAAATCATTTTCTTCTTCTTTGCAGGAAACCTGCACTGGATGTTTATTTCCTATTTCACGTTTTGTCTAACGTTTCTCCAGAATCAGGACGTTATTGATCACAGTCTGATGATCCAGGAGAGTTTATTCAGCATCAAAACCTCATTCTAACATTGATGGAAGCAGCAGGAGACACACAGAGACTGTTTTCAGCTCCTCCTCAACACGCTGGCTTCTAGTACTTTAATGTACTCTGATGTACTCTGATGTACTTTAATGTACTCTGATGTACTCTGATGTACTTTAATGTACTCTAATGTACTCTGATGTACTTTAATGTACTCTGATGTACTCTGATGTACTTTAATGTACTCTGATGTACTCTGATGTACTTTAATGTACTCTAATGTACTCTGATGTACTTTAATGTACTCTGATGTACTCTGATGTACTTTAATGTACTCTGATGTACTCTGATGTACTTTAATGTACTCTAATGTACTCTGATGTACTTTAATGTACTCTAATGTACTCTGATGTACTTTAATGTACTCTGATGTACTCTGATGTACTTTAATGTACTCTGATGTACTCTGATGTACTTTAATGTACTCTGATGTACTCTGATGTTCTCTGATGTACTCTGATGTTCTCTGATGTACTACTCTAAAGTCCAGATGACTTGTATTTTGATGAAATGTCTCTCACCATGTGTTGTGCTTTGTTTGCCACCTGGCGATCAGGTACTTGTACCTGGCGATCAGGTACTCTGATGTATTTGTACACGTTGGCTGTTTGTGTGTCCTCAGACTTCCTCTCTGCACTGAAGCTGCTGCTCCTGTCAGCGTTTCTGTGTGATGGATGTGATGGATGAGTGTCGTGAGCGGCTGTTTGCTAAAGAACAGATCTGTTTAGCCGGGCGCCGTGCTGACCTCCGACCATGATGACCTCCGACCACGATGACCTCCGACCATGATGACCTCCGACCACGATGACCTCCGACCACGATGACCTCCGACCACGCTCAGCCTCCACCCCGGAGGGAGGTAAAATAAAGTGAATACAGACCAGACAGAACACAGTCCTAGGGAGGGAGAGTCGGCACAACATGAGGGGAAATGATCAAAGGTGACGCATGAACTCAGATTTCAGGCCCTCCTGCTGTGCTGGAGCAGGAGGCACCGATGACATCACCAAACAGGAAGTGCTTCCTCCACACAGCCAATCAGCTTCCTCCTCCAAACTGATTGACTTATTAACGTTCATTGGGACGGATGGACAGGGTGGTTTGATCTTTTGGGTGAAACCAGAGGACTTTTCATGTTTTCTGATCACAGATTTCTGTTCAATACTTTGGTGGTTATGTTACTCTGTCCTCTTTGTACGGCTGTTTGTGGTTAAACCAAAAGGATCTTCTGGGTCTCTCTCTGCAGGGATCCTTTCCATGATGCTGTCACACACTCAGAAGTCACCATCATGCAAACAATCAATGGTACAAATGTATCTAATCTTCATACAGAGTGTTTAACCAGCTTTGGGTCATTGATCAGCCTGTCAGAGCCAATCAGGGCAGAGGGGGGCGGGGCCACGGAGACACCACCTGAAAGCTTTCTGTCCACCTCCCATCAGTCAGCGGGGTAATGACCTCTGACCGGCCCGGAGTTACGTCAGCAAATATCCGCCTGTCAGGCCGGCGAGGAGCGTGATTGATGGCGCTCACCGAGCCGCCGCCGACATTCATCTCCGGTTTTGATAACCGGGAGGTTTTTGGTTCCGTGTGATGTCTCTTTCTCCTCTCATCCCCCTGTGGAGCAGAGCAGAGGAAAAAGGTAGCAACGATTCTTCTCAGGTGCAGAGATGAGGCTCTTTAAGGTCGTCATGGCGACCTGCAGAAGACACTGACGCTTCTTTACAGACTGATACCGACCAATCAGAGGACGCTTCTTTATAGACTGATACCGACCAATCAGAGGACGCTTCTTTATACAGACTGATACCGACCAATCAGAGGACGCTTCTTTATACAGACTGATACCGACCAATCAGAGGACGCTTCTTTATACAGACTGATACCGACCAATCAGAGGACGCTTCTTTATACAGACTGATACCGACCAATCAGAGGACGCTTCTTTACAGACTGATACCGACCAATCAGAGGACGCTTCTTTATACAGACTGATACCGACCAATCAGAGGACGCTTCTTTATAGACTGATACCGACCAATCAGAGGACACTTCTTTACAGACTGATACCGACCAATCAGAGGACGCTTCTTTATACAGACTGATACCGACCAATCAGAGGACGCTTCTTTATAGACTGATACCGACCAATCAGAGGATGCTTCTTTATAGACTGATACCGACCAATCAGAGGACGCTTCTTTATACAGACTGATACCGACCAATCAGAGGACACTTCTTTACAGACTGATACCGACCAATCAGAGGACGCTTCTTTATACAGACTGATACCGACCAATCAGAGGACGCTTCTTTATACAGACTGATACCGACCAATCAGAGGACGCTTCTTTACACAGACTGATACCGACCAATCAGAGGACGCTTCTTTACACAGACTGATACCGACCAATCAGAGGACACTTCTTTACAGACTGATACCGACCAATCAGAGGACGCTTCTTTATACAGACTGATACCGACCAATCAGAGGACGCTTCTTTATACAGACTGATACCGACCAATCAGAGGACGCTTCTTTACACAGACTGATACCGACCAATCAGAGGACGCTTCTTTACACAGACTGATACCGACCAATCAGAGGACGCTTCTTTATACAGACTGATACCGACCAATCAGAGGACGCTTCTTTACACAGACTGATACCGACCAATCAGAGGACGCTTCTTTATAGACTGATACCGACCAATCAGAGGACGCTTCTTTACACAGACTGATACCGACCAATCAGAGGACGCTTCTTTATAGACTGATACCGACCAATCAGAGGACGCTTCTTTATAGACTGATACCGACCAATCAGAGGACGCTTCTTTACAGACTGATACCGACCAATCAGAGGACGCTTTATAGACTGATACCGACCAATCAGAGGACGCTTCTTTACAGACTGATACCGACCAATCAGAGGACGCTTCTTTATAGACTGATACCGACCAATCAGAGGACGCTTCTTTATAGACTGATACCGACCAATCAGAGGACGCTTCTTTATACAGACTGATACCGACCAATCAGAGGACGCTTCTTTATAGACTGATACCGACCAATCAGAGGATGCTTCTTTACAGACTGATACCGACCAATCAGAGGACGCTTTATAGACTGATACCGACCAATCAGAGGACGCTTCTTTACAGACTGATACCGACCAATCAGAGGACGCTTCTTTATAGACTGATACCGACCAATCAGAGGACGCTTCTTTACAGACTCATACCGACCAATCAGAGGACGCTTCTTTATAGACTGATACCGACCAATCAGAGGACGCTTCTTTACAGACTGATACCGACCAATCAGAGGACGCTTCTTTACACAGACTGATACCGACCAATCAGAGGACGCTTCTTTATAGACTGATACCGACCAATCAGAGGACGCTTCTTTATAGACTGATACCGACCAATCAGAGGACGCTTCTTTACAGACTGATACCGACCAATCAGAGGACGCTTCTTTACACAGACTGATACCGACCAATCAGAGGACGCTTCTTTACACAGACTGATACCGACCAATCAGAGGACGCTTCTTTATAGACTGATACCGACCAATCAGAGGACGCTTCTTTATAGACTGATACCGACCAATCAGAGGATCTGGACCATAATAATAAACTTTATTTAAACAGCACTACATCAGACCTCTGTGGTCTCTGGGGTCAGACTCATACTGTGACCAAGCCTCTTTCTATTTCCTGGTCACATGATGTCGAGCATTTCGTCGTATCCATGGAGACGTTTTGGTTTGTTTTATGTCAGAAAACAACAAAAACAGAGTTTAAAAAAATAGAAATACTTCACATCTGTGTTTTAATGGAGGGAAACCTGTGAAGACAAATCATCTTCAGTGTTAAAACACGTAAAAACCTAATGTTTTGGTGTTTGGAGGACAGAAATGTGAGGCTGTTATCAGACAGCTGAGCAGAGAGCTGCTCCTCCAGGTGTGAACAGGAGGAGGTGAAGAGCCGAGCGTTTGAGCGTCGAGTGTTTGTCGGCGTGTCGGAGCGAGGAGGTTAAAGAGCTGATTAATGAGGCCGCCGCTCTCTCGCCGTTATGATAATGAGCTCATCAGATATGCAGATTCAGTCCTCAGAGGACTCACGCGATTAATTGTTCTCGTTGACTCGAGTAATTATTTGTTTGCAGATTTAATTTGGAGATTTAGAAAGTGTCGATGACACGAGCGTGTGTGTGTGTGTGTGTGTGTGAATCACATTATGTAATCCAGACCTGCTGCAGAAATCATGTGACAGCTGATCATGTGACACGACAAATCCAGTGACCGTTTAAAGGAACATTCTGACATGTTAATGTGATGACATGATAATACTGTGATTAAAATGTGTTGGTTCGCTCTCAGAGTAAAAACCTTTTAGCCAGTGTTTTATCCGTTACCATGGAAACACACTCTGGGGCCCTGACTAACACCTGGACAGTGATCTGTCAGTAGACTCCTCTGTAATGAAACCTAGTTTAGCGCTCCAGTGAGTAGGCCTCACCACGCTAACGTTAGCTCATCTCCATCAGAGCCTCATCCTCTGAACACCACAAGCTGCAGGAAGTAGACTGATCCCCTCTGACCTCACTGAGCCTTTGGGTCACATGATCACTCTCTGATCACATCTCTGAACTGTTTAAAGATCAATGATCCCCGTTCACAGGGGGGAGATCCTGTGATCTGGAGTTCTAGTCTGACAGGACAGAACGATCCTGTAGGTGAAGTTAGCTCATGTGATCTTCTCACCTTCAGCTCAGAGCTGCAGGCTGCAGAGACAGAAACGTTACACACAGAAGATCGGTTGTTAGTGAAAATCTTCATATTGATTAGGGGACAGTGGCACAGCTGGTTAGCTGGTTAGCTGGTTAGCTGCTACTGTTGTTGTTAAACGTGCTGTGAAATTATTACTGATTGTCAACCGTACGCAGCATTGTTTATGCTGAATGTTGCTAGCATATCGTTAGCTTTGTGGCTACCATATCGTTAGCTTTGTGGCTAACAGCTGAGCCAAAGGGATCTCTGAGCTGAGGGACCAGAAAGATCTCCTGTCCGTCGTATCTATGATCCATCCTATTTCTTGGAGGAGTGAACATTTCCATTGCATAAGAACCTGATGGGATGGTGATGATTGTTCCAGGTATTAGTCAGACCCTCAGGTGTGACCAGGGTTGTGCTGCTTGTGAAAAAAAACTTTACATTTTAGTAGCAAAAGACATGAAAATATAAACGAATGGTCCTGATTGTATTTATGTTTTAGCCGCGGTATAAAGCCCTCTTAGCTGTTCATCACACCTGTGAACAAGTATATTAATAAGAAGAATATTCCAGAGAGAGGCGCTGCATGTTTCCACTGTGTCTCTGTGATCGTCTGAACGTGTTTACTGACAAAAACCTCCAATATTTCCTCGGAGGAAGACAAACAGACTGTAGCCTGTGTGATTTGGGTGGATTACTCCTTTAATCAGGCAGCTGTGTGATCTCCCAGAGTAAACAGCAGCGCTCTAATTAGTGGAGTTAGTGTTAATTAGCTGACGGTAATCTGAAGTTAAACACACTGAACTGTGTGTCTGATTCATGTAGCGACACACACACACACACACACACACACACACACACTCACACACACACACACACACTCACACACACACACACACACACACACACACTCATATACACACACACACACACACACACACACACACACACTCACACACACACACACTCACACACACACACACTCACACACACACTCACTCACACACACACTGAGGAATAAATGAATAATAATATATTTTATTCTTTATAAAAGGTAAATGTTATTGTTTTAAGTTTTATTATCATGCCGTTCAGACCGCTGCTCTTTGTTTGTGACCACCATCGTTCCCTAACTTTAACCACGTGTTCACTGTTGTCGTGGTGACGGCGAAGCTCAACAGCAGGTTGTGTTTGTGACCTGGGACCTGTTCTCATTACCAGGACGTCAGGTTACTCAATAAGACTTTAGAACAAAGTATTTAAGATGTTGTCACTGACCTGAAGGGTTACGAACGTCTTCTGTCGACGGTTAAAGGAATATTCCAACAGTTTCTCGTGCTCAGGCCGTGATATTCAACCCTCTGCTCTCTGAACGCTGCTGCTTCTTCTTCTGCTGACGTCATTTCTTGGAGGATCTTCTTCTTCTTCATGTCCCTAAAATGTGTCCAACCTGGTGTGTGTGTGTGTGTGTGTGTGTGTCTGTGTGTGTGTGTGAGCTTTCCTCTATGAAATAATACTACAGGTTTTATTTTACATCATTTAAACAGGAGCGTGCTAACATGCTAACAGGCTAACAGGCTAACGACACGCTGTTTTCATCTCGTTAAAGAGGCAGAACTTCTTTCTCTCCGTGTGGTAACTCTTCCCGGTCAGGAGCTCTGAGTGTACGGTGTGACTGAACTAACCCTGAGTGATGTGCTGGCGCTGACTGAGCAGTGACAGAGGAGATTAATCCGAGAACAGAGCTCAGCCCGCTCCTCCATCACTCTTTAGGGCCATTTAACTCCAAACTCAGAGGATTAACACAGGCCCCGCTGCCTCCACATGATTGATGCGTCTGATTATGTTCGTAAAATACTTTGAGAGGAGGTCGCTCGTGTCATGTATGAAGAAATGACTTACAACACCAGTTATCTCAGACAGGAGATGTGACTGTGCGGCCGAGGCGACGCCATTACGGAGACAAAAGCCGAGCGTAGCGTAAAAGAAAGTTAATATGTAATTTTCTGCGGTTTGTTAGGTGACCACGACTCGAGGGAGAAAGAAATACAGTCGGTCTGCGCTTCAGACCTGAGACGAGTCAAGTCGCACTAATGGAAGCGGCTGGAGACACTTTAAGCTGCTGATTAT
>NC_092012.1:837082-849582 GCF_042242105.1 Pempheris klunzingeri | reverse complement strand
CCTTCTCTCGGGTTTCTTCGGCCTGGTTCGCCGTCTGGATGCATTTAGACCCAAAATGGCGCCTGTTGCTCCACGTGAGGTCACAACAGAGGTTCATGACGCTCTCACACTCATTTTAAAGCATGCAGAGGGATTGATGGGTTTATTGAACAAACACACCAGCGTCTCAGGTCTGCTGAGCTGGCTAACTTCCTGTTAGCCCTCTGCTAACTTCCTGTTAGCCCTCTGCTAACTTCCTGTTAGCCCTCCACTATACTTGATGGGAATGAAACAATGTGATCGTGTGGCTCTTCTAGACTTCCCACATTATGGTGAAACGAGTCATTTCACAGGTTGGGACTCCCAAAAGATTCTCTCACAATGTGAGTCTGAGGAAAAAAGTCTGTTTGGGTCCAGTGACGTCACGTGACTGTTGTCATTACACGGTTTGGACACTGTGTAAGTTTGACCTTCGTTAGCTTCTGTCATGGAGGGAACGTTATTATCTGACTGAGAACATCCACATGGTGGTGATTCACCAGGAGAGGAGCGGCCATGTTGGATGATGCTAATAGCATAGCCTCCTGCTAACTGTAATGTTAGCCGTGGCTGCGGCTAATTCAGGTTCATGCATATATAACATTATAAAACAACATGAGGATCATAATCATGACTCTGATGATTGAAGCTGCTGACTTCATGTTCCTGTAATATTATTTGTTAGCTTGTGTTCGTAGATTTATTGGGAAAGCAGGCGATTAGCAGCTATGTTGGATGTTGCTAATAGTTTAGCCTCCTGCTAACCATAGCCACTAACTCCAGTTCAGTGCTAATGTAGCTAACGCTAGCTAACGTTAGCATCTGAATCTCAGTTTATCAAATGAAAAGGCCTCAAAGGTTCATCATCATTAAACTGCTGTTTTATAGCACAACGATATCAAGATCCTGGATATGATCGGTTGAAGCAGCTCTGGGGGGTCATGGTCATGGTACCCTGATGCTGTACCTAAAGACGACCCCGGCCTCCTCTCCACATTTACGTAGTTTTTTTCTGTTGCATTTAAAGAAAACTTTTAGGACTGAGGAGCGTCTGAGCTCCTCGGAGGAGAAGCTGATGAGGAGCTGGTGAAACTTTTAATCGGAGTGAAGAAGACGACGATGAGCTGCTGGTCCGGGGAGCCGTGCTGCATTCAGGGTCTGCGGAGGAAAAGAAAAAAGAAGGGACGGGGTCTGGGGATCCTCCTCTGTAATGGACGGATTAGAGGCTCAGATTGTTTTCCTGCTGCAGTTTCATTGAAGTTTCTCTGAATTAATTGCAGCTGTGTGCCGGCTAAGCCCTGAAAAAACACCCTGAAACACGGAGGCTCACACCGTTTCCCAAATCTGCGGCTGAGGGTTGTGGCGTGTTTGAGGAGGATTTTGATTTAATTACAACGTGCGCTCGGAGCCGTGACGCCTTCAAATCAAAGTTAATATCAAAACAAAACCACACACTAATCTTTGGATAATTGAATCCTTATTTATTAGAGAGCTTTTATTTGTTTAAGCGGCGGCGCAGGAAATGAAGTCCAGCAGCAAATATCTGTACGGACGGAAAGACGGTAAAACCTCCTGTGGACTAATAAGTGTTAACAGACGAGCCGGCTCACTTCCTGTCTTTAAATATTTAGTTTGTTTGTGCTGCAGAAACATTTTCCTTCTTCGTCAGACACAATAAGAGACGATCACAGCAGCTGGAGCACATTGACTCAGCGGTGCAACTGTTGGACTTTACCTCAGTGTTCCTGTGTTATTCCACTTTAGTCCTCTGGTGTAAACAGGAAACCACAGTGAGCTGCCTGTTTAAGGTCGGGGTGGCGGTGGGGGGGTCTCCTCTGGCTCTGACCCCCCCCCAGAGGACTTGAGACGCCCCAGCAGCTCTATTTTCATCCCTGACATGAGTCATATTTCATCCGACCTCTAGGGGGCCTCGTCCAGCGAACGTGCACACACGAGACGTTTTTACCGAACAAATGACAAACGGTATCGATAATATATCAGACCGACCCCCCCTGACCCCCCAGAGCAGAGGGGACCACCTGGTCTGGGGCTGAAACCTGGTCCCAAACAGACACTTTTATTAAAATATGAATTTAATTCAACACTGAACTTTATTTAAACACCTCACAGAGACACACTGACACAGAAAGACGGCTTTAAACTTCTCTGTGATTTACATCAAGTCTGTTTCTCCATCCACTGTTGTTCTGGATCAACATGTTCTCTGTCTTTCTTTAGGTTCTGTTTCTCCATCCACTGTTGTTCTGGATCAACATGTTCTCTGTCTTTCTTTAGTTCCTGTTTCTCCATCCACTGTTGTTCTGGATCAACATGTTCTCTGTCTTTCTTTAGTCTCCTCTGATGAACAACATGTCTGAAGTCTTTTCTCACTCATTCTGCTTCACTGACTTCTGGAACCTTCTAGCTGAGGTTGGACACATTTTAGGGACATGAAGAAGAAGAAGGTCCTCCAAGAGACGACGTCACCAGAAGAAGAAGCAGCAGAGAGGTCAGAGGTCAGAGGGTAAAATAAAGGTTTAATAGATAAACGTCTGTTTGTAACGAAGCTCTCAGACGAAGAATTTCACACATTTTCATCTGTAAGTTTAGTTTTTGATTGACAGAAGCTGTGAGTGTGTGTGTGTGTGTGTGTGTGAGTGTGTGTGTGTGTGTGTGTGTGTGTGTTCTCTCTCCACCATGTAAAGACGTCATTTCCTTCTGTCCTCCATCTTTATTGTTGCATAACAGAGGAGTAAATACAACAGATTCATCCTCTCTAATCACTTCCTTGTGGCCCCCCCCCCCCTCCTCCCCCCTCCTCCCCCCCTCCCTCAACGCCACGCTCTGGTTTGATTAATGCTTCGCGGTGAGTCGGGGTCGAGGCGCCACGTGTGACAGAACAACAGGAAGGCAGCGGAGAGGTGAGGAGCCCCCGGGGGGGTCTGCCGAGGAGCAGAGACATTAAGGATGTAATGTGTTATTACTCCTCTTCCTGTGGGCTCGCCTCATAATGGAGCCGGGCTTTAGGACTCGTCTGCCGCCGCCGACAAGGGCCCTCGACGGGCCGCCGCCTTAACGCCGCCGCTCCTCGCGCCAAAATTGACACCGTCTGGAGAGCGAAGCAATCAGCCGAGCCGGTATTACCGAGCATTTATGTCTGAGCCTCGGCGCCACGGCAAATCTTGACCTTAAAGAAGCCGTTATTCCATTTTTCTTCCAGACGCCCGGTAACTGGCTGTCAGAGCGCCGGCCGGCCGGCGGGATTTCCTGCAGGTGATCTGTGGGTTTAATCCTCTGATTCTCCAATCTGTTCCCGGCAGACGGGACGGGCACGAGCAGAGATGGAGGCTTGTGTTTTTCAGAGTAAATACTCCGGAGATGAGCTGGGGGGGCGGACGGCGGCCTGCGGATCAACGCCGACACCAACCTGAAGCTCTTATTAACTCGTGAGCTTCACCTGCGGCCGAGTCGGAAAGCTCCAATCAGAGGAGAGGAGCGCGATGTCATGTGACCTCAGAGAACCAGAGTTACATCTGACAACTTCTCCCAATGTCTCCTTTCCTTTAGTCCTCCTTTCCTTTCCTTGTTTTTCCTGTTTCTTCCTGTTCCCTCCTTCCTTCTCTCCTTTCCTCCCCTTCTTACCCCTTCCTTCCTTTCCTTCTTTGTTGTTTCCTTCGCTCTATCCTTCCTTTAATCCCCTTTTCTTCTTGCCTTGCTCCTCTCCTATTTTATCTCCTTCCTTTCCTTTCTTGTTCCCTCCCTTTCTTCCTTCTCTCCTTTCCTTCCATATTTCCTTTCCTCCCTTGTTCTCGTTCCCTGTTTTTCATTTCTTCCTTTGTTTCCTTTCTCTGTTGTCTCCTTTCTTGTTCCCTCCTTCCTTCCTTCGGTTCCTTATCTCCCTTCCTTTCCTTTCCTCCTTCCTTCCTTTCCTCCTTTGTTGTCTCCTTTCTTGTTCCCTCCTTCCTTCCTTCCGTTCCTTATTTCCCTTCCTTTCCTTTCCTCCTTCCTTCTGTTCCTTATCTCCCTTCCTTTCCTTTCCTCCTTCCTTCCTTTCCTCCTTTGTTGTCTCCTTTCTTGTTCCCTCCTTCCTTCCTTCTGTTCCTTATCTCCCTTCCTTTCCTTTCCTCCTTTGTTGTCTCCTTTCTTGCTCCCTCCTTCCTCTCCTCTCCTCCTTCCTCTCCTTCCTTCCCTCCATCAGATAAAACAGAGAACCTCTTCACCTTCGTCGTGGCGTCCTGGGATCGGCCCGTCGGCGAACACCTCTGAGGTGGCCGAGCCTCGTTTCCTGCTCCGGCCTCCTTCTGGGAGCCGGAGGAGGCGTCGAGGTGATTTCTCAGCGATCGTCCCCACAAGAGCAGCAAATGTCGCCCTTTAAACCCCGAGAACGCTCTGATGCTCCGTCTTTTTAAAAAGCTCAGCGATCACCGCCGCCATCCGAGGAGATGGGCTAATTAAATTGGTACTTTTTACAAGTCTTACTCAATAAATCTGAATAAATTAACAAGGCATTACTAAGGCGGCTACATTAAATTTGCATAGTGCGTTTAATGAATATGCAGCAGCGAGTGAAAGGTCTGCCACTGTGAACCCGGAGAATTAGCATAACTACTTCCAGCATGTTTCTTAAATAATGCTCTCATTTGCACATCACTGAGTTGGCTAATTCTGGCTTCGGCGAGGGCGGCCTCGTAATTAAAGAATCCCACTTTAATTTTTAATGAAGTTTATGTTACATCAATCCTGACAGTAATGAGGAGGACGTGGAAACAAAAAGGCTGCTAATAATTAAATTCACAAACCAGTTTGAGGGATAATAACTCCTGAGGAGGAATTACATGACTAATTATTAATTAAATATTCATAGTGTCGTGCAGCAGAGGTGGCGGTGATGGTGGCGGCGGCGGCGGCGGCGGCTCACTGTAAGCAGCCGCCTCGGCGCCGGCGGAGCCCAGATGCCAAACGGCTTTTATCTGTGAAGGACCTGAGAGGCTCATAACGGCGCTCCAGACTGTCATTAATTATAATGACCCCTTGAAACAAAAACAGGCTGTAATTGGTCGTTGTCGGTGGCGGTGTGATGTCAGCAGAGCGCCGGAGGGGAGGGAGGGGGGAAGACCACACAGCAGCAGAAAGCTCTGGCTGTCCTTTAGTCGGTCACTGAGTCTACAAGAGTAGGAAGACGGCAGAATTCAACAGTTTGAAGAGAAAACTTGATGAAACTGAATGAGGTTTGGTTGAAGATACTTGAGCCTTGGATGGCTAAGACGAATAAAAGTTCTCCTGCTCCTACAAAACGATGGAGAAGAATTTAAGGTGGACTCAAGATTTAAGGAGGAAAAGTAAAATAAAGGTTTTTTTAATGAGGATCGGGACAATCAGGCTGTGATGAAATGTTAAACGGTAGAAGTAGTCAAGAAAAGTAGAAGTGTACGGAAAATTACCTTTAAACTCCTGAAGTGGAAAACAGAAAAGTTTAAAGCTTAAATTGAAAAGTAAATAAAAAGACTTAATGACAGCTTTTAATTTGAAAAGTAACCAATAACCTCTCCTTCGCTCCCAACTCCCAGAATCCTTCACTGCCTTGGACTCTCCCACCTGTCCCAGTCACCGCCCGCTCACCTGTTGGCCAGACTCTATCAGACTCTTGACCCCCCCCCAATATGGCCGACACATAGACGCAGAGCAGCGTCATACAGCGGCGGCCAATGAGGCGTCTTTGTTCCTGTTTCTATAGTAACGGCCTGTCTGACAGCTGCTCTGTGATGTGTTTGAGTGTTTGAGTGACAGATCGGGACATCAGGGCCGCAGCCAATCAGAGCATCACAACCTGTGTGATGTCACTGGGAGGGAGGAGCTAAGGACCGACTTCCAGGAAGCAGAATGTAAACAAACATGGCGTCTATTTCTCACCGTTTTCACCATTTCTACAAATCAAACTGTGTCTTTGTGGTCGTTTTGTGATCATTTGACTTTCCAGCCAACAATACTAATAATCATTAATTTAATAATTTCATGCAGAAAAGTCAAACATGTGATGTTAAATGACGACAAACTGAATCACGCTGAACTTTGAGCTGCTGGTTCATTGTTGGTGGAGAAAAGAATCACCAGCTGCAGTTTGATGAAACCAGGTGTGTTGTTGTTACCTGAGTTCGACGCTGAGGTGTCGGGCGCTCGGCGGTCCAATCAGAGCGGACACTTTGTGCCGTCTTTAAAAGTTAATTTCAGAGGTAATGAGTGCTGAGCTCCCGCTAATTCACCGCGGCGCTCTGAGATCCACCGTCTGCAGGCGGAGGGCCATCCTGTCTTTTCTCATTACAGACTGGTGAAACATTCTCATTGCTCGTGTATTTAATTGAGCTGCAGAAATGCAACATCAGGAGGACTTGGGGATGAATAAGGAGCGCTCCCATTGGTCCCACTGAGGAGCTACTGATGCTCCATAAATCCCAGTCAGGAGGAATTTAATTGAGTTATACCACGCTGAATTACCTTGCATCTAAATGGCATCCAGGTCCAGGCAAACGGAATAATTAGGCCCCAGCCAAAACGTTATGGAGTGTGATCCCGAGTGACGCGCGGCCGCGGATATTCATGGACGCGATGCACTCGATTGGCCGCGTTTACGAAGGAGCAAATCAGATAACGAGGCCGAGCAGGGAGCACTTCATGAGCCCAGAGTCAAGATGCTGAAAATAACAGCTGCCGACATACAGGAGGCACCGAGGAGGCCCTCACTGCATCCTACCTACTACAGGTAGGTGGTAAAAGTGTTGGAACTGGTCCAGTAGATCACCTCAGCCAGAACTGGTCCAGTAGATCACCTCAGCCAGAACTGGTCCAGTAGATCACCTCAGCCAGCAGCCACCAAACGGGCTGCAATGGCTGCAACGTGATCCTTTGGGACAACTGCTCCTGATCACAGTAGGTCCACTAAAAGAGCTTGTTTGATCCACTGACAGGCTCAGAGTGTTATTCTAAGTGTGTGACAGCATCATGGAAAGGATCCCTACAGAGAGAGACCTGGAAGATCCTTTTGGTTTAACCACAAACAGCACACACACCAGACTACATTCACTAAAACAGGGATTTTAGAGAACAGGACACAGGAGCTGCTGCCTCCATCAGTCAGTGTGTTTGTGTCACTGAGTGACTTTGTGACTATGTTTTCGTCCAGTTTAACAATCATTCATTCATCCACATCTCATTTTACAGAAAGAAACCCTGAAAACAAACTATATTCTTTTCACCATCAAACACAAAATTCATCCATTGTTAACTACCCCCTTCCTCCCCCTCCTCTACCTCTTATTACCCTCTTCCTCCCCCTCCTCTACCTCTTATTACCCTCTTCCTCCCCCTCCTCTACCTCTTATTACCCCCTTCCTCCTGCTCATCTTCCTCCTCCTCCAGTCTGTTTCACTCCTCTCCTCCACAGGTAACTTTCCCATCACTGTTTTTCGATCAGGTGGTGTTTCAGAGTTGTTCTACCTTGGAGGGATGAATGCTGTGATCTGATTGGTTCACACGGGAACACGTGGGTGGGCGGGGTCAGTGTGTGTGTGGGCGGGGCCTGACCCTTTTAAAAGGAGGGAATAAAATGGCCGCCACATCAGAGACCAACAGAAAAGGTAAGTGACTTCATTCAAAGCCGTGAATAAAGCTTAAAACATAACGATGAGCAGCAGCTGTTTCCTGAGCCAGAGTGGACGAGAGTAACCGAGTACTTTTACTACAGTAAGAGGTACTTTACATTTACTACAGTAAGAGGTACTTTACTTTTACTACAGTAAGAGGTACTTTACTTGTACTACAGCTAGGAGGTACTTTACTGTAGTAAGAGGTACTTTACTTTTACTACAGTAAGAGGTACTTTACTTGTACTACAGCTAGGAGGTACTTTACTGCAGTAAGAGGTACTTTAGTTTAACTGCAGCTAGGAGGTATTTTACTTGTACTACGGCTAGGAGGTACTTTACTTGTACTACAGCTAGGAGGTACTTTACTTGTACTACAGCTAGGAGGTACTTTACTTTACTGCAGTAAGAGGTACTTTACTTTTACTACAGCTAGGAGGTACTTTACTTTTACTACAGCTAGGAGGTACTTTACTTTACTGCAGTAAGAGGTACTTTACTTGTACTACAGCTAAGAGGTACTTTACTTTTACTACAATAAGAGGTACTTTACTTTTACTATAGCTAAGAGGTACTTTACTGCAGTAAGAGGTACTTTACTTGTACTACAGCTAGGAGGTACTTTACTGCAGTAAGAGGTACTTTACTTGTACTACAGCTAGGAGGTACTTTACTTTACTGCAGTAAGAGGTACTTTACTTTTACTACAGCTGGGAGGTACTTTACTGCAGTGAGAGGTACTTTAGTTTTACTGCAGTAAGAGGTACTTTAGTTTTACTACAACTAGGAGGTACTTTACTTTTAAAACAGCTAAGAAGTACTTTACATTTACTACAGTAAGAGGTACTTTACTTTTACTACAGCTAGAAGGTACTTTACTGCAGTAAGAGGTACTTTATTTTTACTACAGCTAGGAGGTACTTTACTGCAGTAAGAGGTACTTTACTTTTACTACAGCTCGAAGGTACTTTACTGCAGGAAGAGGTACTTTATTTTTACTACAGCTAGGAGGTACTTTACTGCAGTAAGAGGTACTTTACTTTTACTACTATAAGAGGTATTTTACTTTTACTACAGCTAGAAGGTACTTTACTGCAGGAAGAGGTACTTTATTTTTACTACAGCTAGGAGGTACTTTACTGCAGTAAGAGGTACTTTACTTTTACTACTATAAGAGGTATTTTACTTTTACTACAGCTAGAAGGTACTTTACTGCAGGAAGAGGTACTTTACTTTTACTACAGCTAGGAGGTACTTTACTGCAGTAAGAGGTACTTTACTTTTACTACAATAAGAGGTACTTTACTTTTACTACAGCTAGAAGGTACTTTACTGCAGTAAGAGGTACTTTACTTTTACTACAATAAGAGGTACTTTACTTTTACTACAGCTAGAAGGTACTTTACTGCAGGAAGAGGTACTTTACTTTTACTACAATAAGAGGTACTTTACTTTTACCACAGCTAGGAGGTACTTTACTGCAGTAAGAGGTACTTTACTTTTACTACAATAAGAGGTACTTTATTTTTACCACAGCTAGGAGGTACTTTACTGCAGTAAGAGGTACTTTACTTTTACTACAATAAGAGGTACTTTACTTTTACTACAGCTAGAAGGTACTTTACTGCAGGAAGAGGTACTTTATTTTTACTACAGCTAGGAGGTACTTTACTGCAGTAAGAGGTACTTTACTTTTACTACAATAAGAGGTACTTTACTTTTACTACAGCTAGAAGGTACTTTACTGCAGTAAGAGGTACTTTAGTTTAACTGCAGCTAGGAGGTACTTTACTGCAGTAAGAGGTACTTTACTTGTACTGCAGTAAGAGGTACTTTACTTTTACTACAGCTAGGAGGTACTTTACTTTACTACAGCTAGGAGGTACTTTACTACAGTAAGAGGTACTTTACTTGTACTGCAGTAAGAGGTACTTTACTTGTACTACAGCTAGGAGGTACTTTACTACAGTAAGAGGTACTTTACTTGTACTGCAGTAAGAGGTACTTTACTTGTACTGCAGTAAGAGGTACTTTACTTGTACTGCAGTAAGAGGTACTTTACTTGTACTACAGCTAGGAGGTACTTTACTTTACTGCAGTAAGAGGTACTTTACTTTTACTACAGCTAGAAAGTACTTTACTGCAGTAAGAGGTACTTTAGTTTAACTGCAGCTAGGAGGTACTTTACTGCAGTAAGAGGTACTTTACTTGTACTACAGCTAGGAGGTACTTTACTTTACTACAGCTAGGAGGTACTTTACTTTTACTACAGCTAGAAAGTACTTTACTGCAGTAAGAGGTACTTTACTTTTACTACAGCTAGAAAGTACTTTACTGCAGTAAGAGGTACTTTACTTTTACTACAGCTAGAAAGTACTTTACTGCAGTAAGAGGTACTTTAGTTTAACTGCAGCTAGGAGGTACTTTACTGCAGTAAGAGGTACTTTACTTGTACTACAGCTAGGAGGTACTTTACTTTACTACAGCTAGGAGGTACTTTACTTTTACTACAGCTAGAAAGTACTTTACTACAGCTAGGAGGTACTTTACTTTTACTACAGCTAGAAAGTACTTTACTGCAGTAAGAGGTACTTTACTTTTACTACAGCTAGAAGGTACTTTACTGCAGGAAGAGGTACTTTACTTTTACTACAATAAGAGGTACTTTACTTTTACCACAGCTAGGAGGTACTTTACTGCAGTAAGAGGTACTTTACTTTTACTACAATAAGAGGTACTTTATTTTTACCACAGCTAGGAGGTACTTTACTGCAGTAAGAGGTACTTTACTTTTACTACAATAAGAGGTACTTTACTTTTACTACAGCTAGAAGGTACTTTACTGCAGGAAGAGGTACTTTATTTTTACTACAGCTAGGAGGTACTTTACTGCAGTAAGAGGTACTTTACTTTTACTACAATAAGAGGTACTTTACTTTTACTACAGCTAGAAGGTACTTTACTGCAGTAAGAGGTACTTTAGTTTAACTGCAGCTAGGAGGTACTTTACTGCAGTAAGAGGTACTTTACTTGTACTGCAGTAAGAGGTACTTTACTTTTACTACAGCTAGGAGGTACTTTACTTTACTACAGCTAGGAGGTACTTTACTACAGTAAGAGGTACTTTACTTGTACTGCAGTAAGAGGTACTTTACTTGTACTACAGCTAGGAGGTACTTTACTACAGTAAGAGGTACTTTACTTGTACTGCAGTAAGAGGTACTTTACTTGTACTGCAGTAAGAGGTACTTTACTTGTACTACAGCTAGGAGGTACTTTACTTTACTGCAGTAAGAGGTACTTTACTTTTACTACAGCTAGAAAGTACTTTACTGCAGTAAGAGGTACTTTAGTTTAACTGCAGCTAGGAGGTACTTTACTGCAGTAAGAGGTACTTTACTTGTACTACAGCTAGGAGGTACTTTACTTTACTACAGCTAGGAGGTACTTTACTTTTACTACAGCTAGAAAGTACTTTACTGCAGTAAGAGGTACTTTACTTTTACTACAGCTAGAAAGTACTTTACTGCAGTAAGAGGTACTTTACTTTTACTACAGCTAGAAAGTACTTTACTGCAGTAAGAGGTACTTTACTTTTACTACAGCTAGGAGGTACTTTACTGCAGTAAGAGGTACTTTACTTTTACTACAGCTAGGAGGTACTTTACTACAGTAAGAGGTACTTTACTTTACTACAGTAAGAGGTACTTTACTTTACTGCAGTAAGAAGTACTTTACTTTTACTACAGCTAGGAGGTACTTTACTTTTACTACAGTAAGAGGTACTTTAGTTTAACTGCAGCTAGGAGGTATTTACCTTTACTGTAGTAAGAAGTACTTTACATTTACTACAGTAAGAAGTACTTTACTGCAGTAAGAAGTACTTTACATTTACTACAGTAAGAGGTACTTTAGTTTAACTGCAGCTAGGAGGTATTTACCTTTACTGCAGTAAGAAGTACTTTACTGCAGTAATAGGTACTTTACTTTTACTATGGCGAAGTTGTATCCAGTGAATTATTTGATCAGGATGTATGTCTGTTGATAAATGTACTCCAAAGAGTACTTTTACTTTGACAAATACTGCATGTTAGATATACTACTGCTACCACTCCTCTCTGCCGGCAGCCCGCTGGACTAATAATCTCCTAACGAGGCCTCCTCCTCCTCCTCCTCCTCCTCCTCCTCCTCCGCTCCCACAGACGCTAATCGGCGCCTAATCAGCGGCTCTCCTGACGACCGCCGCTCGTTTACTCATCAGCTCCAATTTGCTTAATCAGCGGTTTAATTGAAGTAATCGGCTCCCCGATGCAGAGAGCCACTCCAGCAGGAGAGCGAGGAGCTGACGGAGGAGGCGGCTCAGGTGGAGGGGTGTAGGAGGTGCTGATGGAGGCGGAGATGACAGTAGCAGTGATGAGAGCTGTGGGGAGTTTGTTCTGGTGGAGGAGGTGATGGAGGTGATGGAGGTGATGGAGGTGATGGAGGTGTGTCATTGACCTTTGACCTCTGACACATCCATCTGTTTCAATTCAAGGCCTTGAAAGTTTTTGATCAAACGTGAAGTTTTCAGGTGTGTTTGACCTCCTTCCTCCTCTTCCTCTTCCTCTTCGTCCTCGTCCTGTCAGCCAGTTTGAGATAATTAATCACTTGATCGGCTGCATTGATCTGGCTGGTGATTAATTATTCTTAGCCTTAAAGGAATAGCTCAACATTTTGGCATAATGTGACGCTAGCAGCTGTTAGCTTAGCTTAGCATAAACACTGGAAGCGGAGGGAAACTGCTAGCCTAGCGTAGCTCTGTCCAGAGTTAACGAGCTCTCTGACGAGCAAGTGATACGACATCGT
>NC_092012.1:819582-829582 GCF_042242105.1 Pempheris klunzingeri | reverse complement strand
TGGCTGTGATCATGTGATGGTGAAGAAGTGGCCCATTAATGAAGCTCCTCTCCGGGGGTCTTTTCTGCTCCTGTCACCGCCGTCCAGCCCGCAGACGGGACAGACCTGAGAGGGGCATGGAGGAGGCAGCAGCGGCCGCTTAGCGCAGCTCAGCAGCGGCCAGCAGGAGGACGGACACCGCGCTGCACCTGCCGGGGACCCGCAGCGGGCCGGCGGGGAGGAGAAGAGGGACCGTCCGCTGCTGCTCCAACTTTTCCAGCTCCAGCAGGATGCGCGCAGGCAGACGGGCAAGTTTCCTCTGGTGCGTAACGCTGCTTTGAGGAGTTTGGACAGTTTGGACAAAGTTTGGACAAAGTGAGGGGAGTCTCTTCTGCTGTCTGAGGACTGAGCCTGAACTCGTCCCGGCCCGGCCCGGTCCGGCCCGGCTCCGTAGAACAATGCCGCGCCCGGGGAGGAACACGTACAGCGACCAGAAGCCTCCGTACTCGTACATCTCCCTGACGGCCATGGCCATCCAGAGCTGCCCGGAGAAGATGCTCCCCCTCAGTGAGATTTACA
The DNA here is from genome assembly GCF_042242105.1 of Pempheris klunzingeri. Classification (NCBI taxonomy): domain Eukaryota; kingdom Metazoa; phylum Chordata; class Actinopteri; order Acropomatiformes; family Pempheridae; genus Pempheris; species Pempheris klunzingeri. The sequence goes on along the minus strand of NC_092012.1, from coordinate 829,024 downwards.
AGTTCATCATGGACCGGTTCCCGTACTACCGGGAGAACACGCAGCGCTGGCAGAACTCCCTGCGCCACAACCTCTCCTTCAACGACTGCTTCATCAAGATCCCCCGCAGACCGGACCAGCCCGGGAAGGGCAGCTTCTGGGCTCTGCACCCGAGCTGCGGCGACATGTTCGAGAACGGGAGTTTTCTGCGGCGCAGGAAGCGCTTTAAGGTGGGCAGCATGCAGGCCGCGGACCCGCTGGCGCCCAGCAAGCCGCAGGACGCCGCCCACTACCTGCAGCAGCAGGCCAAGCTGCGGCTCAGCGCGCTGCACGCCGCCGCGCACCTCCCGCAGATGCCGGGCGGATACAACCTGAGCTCCGTGTCGCAGCCCTCCGGCTTCAAACACCCGTTCGCCATCGAGAACATCATCGCCAGAGAGTACAAGATGCCCGGCGGGCTGGCGGCCTTCTCCACCTCCGGGTACCCGCTCCACAACCAGCTGGCCCCGGCCTGGCCGCACATGTACGGCTCCGGGATGATGGACGCGGGCGCCCCGCTCTCCATGGCCCCCAGCGACTACTCGGCCTACGGCATGCCGCTCAAGTCCATCTGTCACGGCCAGACTCTGCCCGCCATCCCGGTGCCCATCAAGCCCACGCCCACGTCCATGCCGGGCCTGCCGGGGCTGCCCGCGCACATCCCGGCTTTCCTGGCGAACTCGCCCCAGTCTCTGAGCCCCACCTCCCCGCAGACGGCCACCGGCCAGAGCAGCCCGGCCGGGCCCGGAGAGGCGCTGTCCTCCTCGGCCTCGGGGGGGCTGCAGTCCGCGGTGACGGTGCACTGACGGGACTCTTTTTCTAAAACCTCTTTAAAAAGCTAAAAATAAAAAAAAGGGAAAATGACTCCAAAGCTGCGTTTCACCTGCAGGATGTTTGAGCTCTGGGAGATCTTTATTGTTTGTCTGTGTGGATCCATCAAAGCTGGGAGCTGAACGTGTTGTCCGTCATGTAGAGGAGCAGCAGGTTGACCTCTGACCCCAGTGAACACAGTAAAGACCCCGGTGCTCTCTCAGAGACTAAAACATTCCTCCGCTGCTGCTCGTTCCTGTCTGACAAATTATCCGGATCTTTTGTGTTTGCAGCCTTTTCTTCTTCTCAAAGGAACCCTCTCAGATTAATGACTCTTTAACACTTCCCTCCCTTCGCTCAGGCCTCTGCTCTTTCTGTCCTGCCCCCGAAAAACAAAAAGTCAAACCCAAAAGGAAAATAATTCTCCTTCCACCTGCAGGATTTTACTGATTCAAGTTTAGATTTTATCCATAAAAGAGGAAAATCTTCAGAAAAAAAATGCAAACCAGCATTTGGAAGCCAAATAACTAACCGTGTGTGTCTCCCCCCTTATTTTAAATGTTTCTTTATTTTTTTAAGATCCACGTGAACAATCGCAGAGGTGAGGAGCCGAAATAAGACTTGAAATCATATATTTATGTCAGAGGTTCTGCAGAGTCTAAAGAGAAAGAAACACGGGGGACGTTTTGCCGTGAACGCCGGGATCTTCTGTCTCTGATGCACTTTTTAAAAAAAGAAATCTAGATGTTTTTTATCCTGATGTCGGGTTAATTTAAAGTTCTGTTTTTTCAAAGAAGAAGCTGTAAAATGAGCCGCTGTCTGTGTTTGTACTGCTGCATGCTCCCGCTGTCTGAAAAAGGAAGAACAAGTCCGTGTTTGTACCTTTTCTTTTTTTCTTGGTTTGTTTTTGGGCTGAAAGCATAAAGCATGAACATGAACGACGGGCTTTTTATTCCCTGCGCTCTGTCTGCTCATTGACATCTATTAAAAAAACCTTAAGAGGAAAAACACACTCAAAAGTGGAGAGGCCCTTTATTCACACACACACACACACTCAGAGGCTTTTCTTCCTCTGATTTCACTTTAATTTGACTTTTCTCGTTCAGAGCAGCAGCCCGTGGCTCCTCTCGGTGTTTATATAAATGTTTTTATATATTAGATGAGGAGGATTAGATGATGTTTCTGAAATATTCACCAACATGTGGAGAAAAATCCAACCTCACCAAAATCTGGACGACAGAGTTTCTTCTTCAGATCGTTTATTTCCAGTAAAAACAATAAAAAAGCTCAAAAATTAAACCTAAAAAAATGCAGCAGTGACATTAAACCGTTTATGTTTAGTCCACCTGCTAAAACACGTTTCATATTTTAAAAAATGTGACTCAAAGTTGAGCCGACAGCCTGAAAAACATTTGAGTCTGACTGAAGTGTGTGAACGAGGCGTTTAAAGTCCCCACGAGCTGCTGCAGGACTTTTAATTTATTATCAGCTATTTTAAGGTTTGACTCATTTTTTGAAAGAACAAAAGTTATACATTAAGTCTTCAATGTGAATATTTGATGATGATCTTTGGTTTGTGGACAAACGAGGCGTTCGAGGACGTCAGGAGAAACCGGTCGACACCATTTTACAAAATGAATCAACCGACGATGAAAATATTTGGCATTTTCAGCACAAAGCTAATAAAAATGTTCCCATGAGACAGTCACTGATTTAAACATTTAAATTCAGAGACACTTTAATCTTTCTTCTTCTTTTATCCTCCACAGAACTGATCCGCTCATTTTGTCCAAGTGAAATTAAACTTCTGATTTAACACTGAGCACATTTATCTACTCCAGACTACAAACTTTTACTGGAGCATTTTTATTCTGATGTCACTTTTCACTCTTTGAGCCACAACATTCAGTTTATTTAGAGAGTTTAGAGCCAAAACATGCGATGAAGTTGTTGTTTTCTAAGTTTTACATGTGAAATATAATAGAAATGGAGTAAAGCATAATTCAGATCACCAGTAAAATGATAATCACACAATAAAATAATGTCTGATAATAAAACACTCAAAGAACATTGTGCTAAAACACAGTTGTAAGTCTTCAGTAGTACTTCAGCAGCGTGTACTTGTACTTGTACTGCAGTAAAGGCTCTGAGTACTTGAAGGTGTGTGTTTCCAGACGTGTTCGTTACTCTGACACTTCAGTGCGTGTGTGTGTCTTTGTGTTCGCTTTAATCGACTCTCTGCTGCACTTTTCTCCAAACGCTGAAAGACGGCGGACAGCTCTTCTGGGGGGAGAAAAGCCCGTCTGAAGAGCTTTCTCTCCCCCCGCAGTGACGGCGGTCTGGTGTGTAAACACTGGCCGCTCTGTGGAGGCGTCTGGGCGGCCGTAAGGGATTAGCCAGTTAACACTTCCCTGGTGCCAAACACAATTGTGCGCCGTCAGTGTGTATAGGTCTTTGAGTGTGTTGCCCAGAGACGGCCACTGTTACCGTAAAAATGTCAGTTTTTCTGAACGCCACCCCCCCCACCGCCGCCCTCCTCCTCCTCCTGAGCTTTGTGACCACACACAAGTAAAACAAATGACATTTAAGCAGGAAGAGTCTCCGGCCCGCTGCTGTTGACATTCCTGCTCGGAGGAAGAGGAGTGAAAGACTGAAACCGCCCAACAGTCCTGCATCCAAATATTTACAGAGTGACAGCGATCAGGAGTCGGAGGTCAAACAAGAAGAAGAACGTGAAGAACGGCCTGCTGGGAATCCCGTCCAGGCGGCGACTGCTGCAGGACTTGTTCGCCTGTTAGTGTCCAGGCGGCGTCAGACACCTAAACGCTTCGTCTTATTTTAGCTTTATTTTGACAGTCTGGGGACGGCGTTTCTTATAAAATTTTATTTTTAAACTTTTTGGATGGTCTTTCTCAGGAAGCCTTATTTTGAAAGTCTCACAGCTGCATTTCTCAGTTTTATTTTGAAAGATTTTGATTGTTGTTACTTGGGAAGCTTTATTTTGAAAGTTTTAGGACAGTGCCTCTCAGAAAGCCTTATTTTGGTTGTCTTATGGCAGTGTTTCTCAGAGCGCTTTATTTTGACAGATTTAAGATGTTGTTTCCCAGAAATTTTTACTTTGAAAGTCTTAGGACTGTGTTACTCAGAAAGCTTTATTTTGAAAGTCTTGGGGCGGTGTTTCTCAGACTGTTATCGTTTAGTTTTAACGTTGTTTTGAAATGAAAACATTTTATTGTGGAGGTCCAGTATTCTCTCTCTCTTTTAGCTCCGTGTTTGGTCTCCACCACCTCTGGAGGGAAACGTCGGCCTCTTTAGCCGCTAAACGGTCGTGAACTTTTTACTTTTTCCGTCTTTTTCTCTCAGCGCGGTGAGATGAGAGCCGTGAGAGTGAAGCGGAGAGTTTAGATTCACGGTGAAGCTCCGAGAAGCCGACGATTCACCTCCAGAGACGCCGACACACCGTGATTAGTGATTAGTGATTAGTCGGTGGCATTTAAATACTACACAGTCCTCTCGTTGACCCTGAGGCGTCTCCATGGAAACGTTTGACAGCGAACGCACCGTGATGTCATACTTTAGTTTCAGTCGAGTGAAACCGGACGCTGAAATATCACAAACACAATTAAAGCTGAACGTCAGCCGGACGGCCTTCTCGCTCGCCGTACGCTGAGCCGTAATTAATCACACGGTCCCTCGCCGCCGCTTGTGTTCGTTAATTAGAGACGTCAGGGGGAGGCGTGACAGCGAGGCGTCCCTGAACGCCTCACAGAAACACTAATTAACAAACAGTTTGTCCTCCGATCAGGCGGCGCCGTGGAGAGACGCCAGAGAACAACACCAGGCGGGAGGAGGAGAGGAACCTGATGGTGGTGATGATGATGATGATGGCGATGATGATGACACGCCGGCACACGGAGCGGCCCGCCCCCTCCAGCCACACGGCAGCATGGGTAATTTACAGCGATGAATGAATTCAGCAGCTGATGAAACGCAGTGAAAGACGTCGTCAATAAGACACGAAGAGCCGAGTCAGAGAGGAAGAACACGACCTTCCTCCTCAGGAACACGGCTCGGCGCTCACGTCTGTCCTGAAGAGGAAGTCTGGTCTTTACAGGCCGAAAACTTCTAATAATCTACAACGAACGCTCAGCAACACGTTGACGAGACCTTCTGCTCCGTCTCAGGGCGCCAGGACACTTGTAGAGAACACCTGCATTCTGTCATGGACAGCCAGAGATTATTCACAGGTCAGTCGGTCTCAGAAGAGCCTTTAATTCAGGTTCACAGGTGAAATACAAGGTTCTGGCCAGAGGAGCCAAGAACTGGGTTTCCCAACAGATTTTAAAGGGCAGAGTATCACAACGTACGTAACGTATCACACATAACCATTGTTGGATTGGTCTGGTGGGTTCGTGCGTCAGTCTCCAGCAGCCGTCAGCGTCACCAGAGGAGACTCCAGTCTGTCAGCTCACACTGACTGAACGACGTCTGAGAAACATGTGAAACACTTTAGGATTTAAAGTTCTAATTAACATTGAAAACATTTTGTTGTAATATTTAATTCTAATGTACCACACTTAAGAAAAAGAATAAAACCAGTAACTTGATGTTTTGTGTCCATGTTGGCTGTCGTGTGATGGCTGGACGAACATGAAGGACCTCCAGAGAGAGGATGTGATGTTCAGTGACCCGACGTGTTCGTCCTGTTAACAGGATCAGAAACATCGGTTGTGATAAAAACCTAAATATTTCTGTCAGTCTTCATGTTTTTCTGTTTCTGACCTGAAGGGAAACATTTAATTCTGTTTAGATTCTTTTGGTTTTATAACTTTCTATAACATCACGTGAAGTCGCTGCACTGATCAACATCTCCATATGATTGACGGATGAAATGACATCTCATTAGCCTCCTTTAGCTCCTGGTCCTGCTAGCTGGTGTCCTGCTACAGTCAGAGAGCATTTAGCCGCTTAAGGAGTTGGTGGAGACCAAAATGGAGCTAAAAGAGATTTTACTGACTTCCACAAAAAACATCTCCAATTTAAAACATTTTAAAACTAAAACCGTCTCCACACACACACAGGTGTTTCTCCACCTTTTCAGGATTAACTTCCGTCTATTCAACACACCTGAACACATGTTGAACGCTGTGTCACATGGTGCCGCTTTGCATCTTGGTCCTCGTGAGGAGGTGGGCGGAGGTGTGACTGTGACCCAGGAGGCCGGGGGCTCTTCTCCTTCATCAGACTCACAGTGAATCTAAAGAGACTTACGTTCTTATTTTAACCCAAATATCTAACCAACTCGTTCCAAACCAAACTCAACCACGTGTTTTTATTGTTGCCGTGACGATGCAGGTCTGGAAAATGAGGCGTTCACAGTATCTGACGCTCTGATGTGACCGAGCGTTTTATTCAAACTGAACAAGAGGGTTTAGGTTGAAATCAGAAAACTAGTGACAGAAGTTAACTGACTGTGGACGAACAGCCCCTCCTCCTTGTCGGCCCGCCGGCGTTAACAGGTCGTGTTGGTCTTTCTGTGAGATCTCAGATGAAGGAGACGTCTTTCAGTCTCGTCTCCACATGTTTCCTCTTCACACCTTTTATTTAATCTTGTTTTCTGGAGCTGGACCCGCTGATGCCTGCAGGAGATCGTTCTCTTACCTGTCGGACGTAAAGTCCCGGTCTGTCCTGGGGTGCCGGCCGACCCCTCGCCGTCCTGATGTGGAAGCTGCTTTTCCTGTTAAAGCCCTGGGGGCTGATGTGGCCTTTTTCCCAGCTGGAGGAGCGTTTAGCTGCCGTCCTCTTCTCTCGCTCAGCGTTTCTTTCCTCCCAACGATAATCTACGACACCTCGTCCATCTGCTCGTCGCTCCCCTCGGAGCGCCGGCCCCGTTTTGGCACCTCGGCCTCTCGCGGCGGCTTTGAAGCGTCGTTGGAAGGTGTTAGTTTACAGCCGAGCGCTGCAGATAAGATTCCTGAACGGGCCGTAAATTAAAGTCGTCGCACGCAGAAGAAGCTGGAGGCTGAAATCCACAGAGGTCGTTAAAGCTGACAGAGTCTGTTATCACCTGACACATTCTCCAAATACAAGAGGAGCTCCAACAACAACCGAAAGCTGCCGACCTGGAGGCGGCGTTCATCGTCCGAGCAGGTTTACTCAGTCCTGTCCTGAAGAGGAAGAAGACCGAAGAACCACCCGCTCATCATCATGTTACAAATGAACTTAGAGGATCACTAATAAACTCTTGAGCTGGACCAAACATATCAGCTTTAAATAAGTTACATTGATCCTCTGAGGTCTGAACCATGTGTTCACTATTAATCAATAGATCAGCGTGTCTAAATTCAGCACTGGGGGGCAAAGCAAGATTTATTAGAGTATTTATGCTGCAGTGATGTCACATATCATAAAAAGTTATGAGGCCAAGAAGTCAAAAGAAAAAGTTTTCCACGACAAATAACTAATAAAAGTCATAAATGTTCAGACACAGAAGTAGAAACATCTCAGATTTTACATCACAGCTTTGTTTCTGGGTGGTTTTTAATAAAACAAACAACTATGTGCAGAAATATGATTTAAAATAAAGTCATGAAGAGAAAACAGAACTATTTATATTTTATCACAACTGTCCATTCAACGTTTTTTCACTTCCACCAAACTGATCCAGAGATTTTTAACTTTCTCTTCAGTAACAAAAACACATTTTCGGATGTTTGGAGTGAGCGCTACGCTTTAGCGTTAGCTTCGTCAGCGACGTGATGAGCGCTCAGCGAACCGCCATAGCTGTCGCCCCGGAAACGACACGACAGCATCATCAGTGACAGTTAATAAAACACATTATGCTAACATAACGTTACCATGTGTTAGCAGTATAACGTTAGCAGTAGGCCTATAACATTAGCATGTGTTAGCGGTATAACGTTAGCAGTATAACATTAGCATGTGTTAATAGTATTACGTTAGCAGTATAACGTTAGCATGTGTTAGCAGTATAACGTTAGCATGTGTTAGCAGTATAACATTAGCCAGCCGACTGATTAAACCAGTGTTATTATTTATTGACAGACAGGCTTAATATAACCAGACTAACCTCACAATTTAAGACCAAGACTAGTTTTAATCTAAGTTTATTACACAGAACATCGACAGAAGTGCTTGGACGCCTTTTTGTTCCAATAATGAAGTCAGAGGGACAGAGGAGGAAACTGTGATGACTTCATTTTGTCTCTGAACTCTAAACTCTTCTCTCAGCTGTCTGATCCAGTTTGTTTTAGAAGATTAACTTTATTATTATTTACAGACGATAACTGAAAGGACTCCAGTGTTTTCTCTGTCTGACTGCTGTTAACTTCTAAACAGTGTGATGGGTGTGGGTGTGACGGTGAATAGGATTATATAGAAAGTCTTTATGCTGCTGGAAGCAAACCAGAGCTGATCATACTGGTGTGTTTCTGTTGTATTAGACTGTATTTTATTATATTTCTGTATCCACAGTGTGGTTTTATGACATTTTCCTCACTGACTGTCAGGATCAGCACTGATTCTCTTCCATGATGCTGTCACACACTTAGAATAACACTCTGAGCCTGTCAGTGGATCAAACAAGCTCTTTTAGTGGACCTACTGTGATCAGGTGCAGTTGTCCCAAAGGATCACGTTGCAGCCATTGCAGCCCGTTTGGTGGCTGCTGGCTGAGGTGATCTACTGGACCAGTTCCAACACTTTTACTACCTACCAGTCACTCAGACACCAGGATGTGGACAGAGAGGATCATGGGTAGAAACAGTGGAGTGACCCTTTATAGCTCAGTACTTCTTGGTGAACTTGATGAGGTGCACAGCTTGTTCTGTTGAATACATGTTAATGGGAATGAATTTAAAGCAGACTGACCCTTTAAAACACCAAATTCACTCAGTAACACAAAAACAAACTAGTGATTAGAGGAGGAGCCAGCCGTGTTAAATAAGTGTTTTTGTGAATGGAGTCTGGTGCTGACAGGACGATGGAAAGGCTTGTGACAGGCTGGATGGAGGTGGACCCTGCAGACGACCTGCTCAGGACCAGCTCAGTGCTCAGGACCAGCTCAGGACCAGCTCAGGACCTGCTCAGGACCTGCTCAGTGCTCAGGACCAGCTCAGAGCTCAGGACCAGCTCAGGACCAGCTCAGGACCAGCTCAGGACCTGCTCAGGACCTGCTCAGTGCTCAGGACCAGCTCAGAGCTCAGGACCAGCTCAGGACCAGCTCAGGACCAGCTCAGGACCTGCTCAGGACCTGCTCAGTGCTCAGGACCAGCTCAGAGCTCAGGACTAGCTCAGGACCTGCTCAGTGCTCAGGACCAGCTCAGTGCTCAGGACCTGCTCAGGACCTGCTCAGGACCAGCTCAGGACCTGATCAGGACCTGCTCAGGACCTGCTCAGGACCAGCTCAGGACCTGCTCAGGACCTGCTCAGTGCTCAGGACCAGCTCAGGACCAGCTCCTGGGAGGTCACCAGTTCACCGTGTTGGCAGTTTACGGCGGCAGTGAACCCACCTGACGGCTGCAGGGGGCGACGCCGGCCCCTCCCCTCTCCTCCCCCTCCTTCATCATGCACAGGTGCGTTATGGGAGGGCGGA
>NC_092012.1:652082-814582 GCF_042242105.1 Pempheris klunzingeri | reverse complement strand
ATCGTCACAGAAAATCATGTCTCCCTGTACACCTCGGCACGGTCACATGACTTCAGCATCTCCTCCAAAGACTGGGACCAACTATGACGTGTTAAATCTACAGGTTGGTTCATTCCTTCATCGCTCTGGATCAGGAAAGTCATTCCAGCAACAACAGCTTAGTTGTTTGTTGTCTCCTTCAGAATAAGAGCCTCTGATGCCTCTCGAGCCTGCTGGTTCGGGGGTTTGTGGGGGGGGGGCGGTGGCTGTAAATGCGCCCCAGCGACCACGTATCAGCGTCCAGGAGCAGGCATGCACCTCCACAGCTCAGGCCTCCTTCCTTTCTCTACTTTCTTTTTGTTGTCTTTATTTGTTTGTAACGACCGGCCGTCCTGCACCTGCAGCCTTTTCATCAGCAGAAGAAGACGATCCGAGGCCGCACACATCATCACGTCGTGCACATTCACGTGCACGAGGAGAAGATTAGGCCCAATTCAGCCTGAAAGACACGGTGGGGGGGGGCAGAGGGCCAGAGAAAGGATCCTGGGCTGGAGGCTGAAAGGCAGGGCGGGGACGGAGAACAGGGCCCATTGTGCTCCTCTGAAGTGCTAATTCACAGCTGATTCCTCTTAATGCACTCGTGAGACTCTTTTAATTGTCTGAGGGTGAATTCAGATGGCATCTTTGTGGCTTTTTAATGACGGCGTCTTTGAAACGAGACCTGTTTAAACACTTGAGCATCTGATGGATGACTGCTGACCGCCGACACTCTTCACTGATGCGTCTTCAGAGCAACACATTAAATTACATTCATACTCTTTTCTTTAATGCAGACAGGGAACTACATAATATGATGAGCACTTCCTGTTAGTCGTGGTTCGGATTGGCGGAGTGATATCAGGTAAATCAGTGAGGTGATGTGTCCCAGTGGTGACCTCTGAAATTATATTTACTGATTGTGAACCGGACACAGCGTTATTTATGTAGAATCTCACTATCATCACGTTAGCTTTGTGGCTAATCCAACGTTAGCTTTGTGGCTAATCCAACGTTAGCTTTGTGGCTAATCCAATGTTAGCTTTGTGGCTAACAGCTGAGCTAAAGGGATCTCTGAGCTGAGGGACTAGAAACATCTCCTGTTGCCACGTCAAATCTATAATCCGTCCTATTTCCTGGAGGAGTGAACAACTTTTCCATTGCATAAGAAGCTAATGGGATGGTAATGGTTGTTCCAGGTATTAGTCAAATACTGTTAGCTATTAGCATCATCCAACATGGCCGCTCCTCTCCTGCTCTCCAGGTGAATCACCACCATGTGGATGTTCTCAGTCTGATGATAACGTTCCCTCCATGACAGAAGCTAACGAAGCTTTACTGTCTCCTCTCCGTCAGAGCACGATGGAGGTTATTATGGGATGTTTACCCACTGACACCAAACGTGAAATAAACTGCGTACTGCAGCTTTAATCGTTGGCTAATTGCCTCTCCGCTCTCATCTGCTCTGCTTTTTCTTCCTCTCCACACTCTCCACAGTGAAAGTCGGTAAAACTAACAGAACACTTCCAGCCGTATTTGCTCGCAGCCATTCAGCGCCACACAAAGCCTAGTTCAATCACTTTCTTCCACAAGTGGGACTCACGTTTTGTTTCGACAAAATAAACTACCGGAGCCGTCTTTTTCTCTCTTTCAGCCTCCTTGCAGCTTTTATTTCACGGCTGCCCCGAGTCTCAATGGGGGTGTCAGCGCTGAAGAATGCCTCGCCCCTCCTCCTCCTCCTGCTCCGCTCGCCAGGATTCAGCCGCCGTCCAGCCGGCTGACAGCTTCCCCGCCACATCGCCCGGCGACTGAAGGGACCACACACGCTCACGCTCCACGTCCTCCACGCCGGGGTCATTCTTCTTCTTGGCTTTTCTGGAGGGGGGGACCGCTCGCAGCCGCAGGTCTTTTCTCTCGGCCAGTTTTTTACCCTCGAGGACTTCCAAACAAATTTCAAGCATGAGTGTAAAAGCTGTCGAATGTTGTTAGACAATCAAAATGTCCCCTTTTTGTGCTCCAGGTCAAAACTACACAGCAGTCATATCTGGATCTGTGGAGGCCAAAGCTCAGAGCGCGTTCGCACGGTTCGGTCCAAGAGCTCCACGGCAGCTTTAGTAAAACTGGTGGCATGTAATATCTTATTGGGACCCAAATTAACCCTGAAACACCATCAGGCCCGTCTGGGTGGTTTAACTCCACCAGGAGCTTTATTTCTCCTGCTGATCAGACTTCCTGCTCAGGTTTAGCTGGTTTGGTCGTTAAACTGATGTTGGAGCTTCTAACAGGATCAAACAGGCCACGTTTCTTCTTCTGCTGCTTTAAATGTGTTTCTAACAGGATCAAACAGGCCGCGTTTCTTCTTCTGCTGCTTTAAATGTGTTTCTAACGGGATCAAACAGGCCTCGTTTCTTCTTCTGCTGCTTTAAATGTGTTTCTAACGGGATCAAACAGGCCTCGTTTCTTCTTCTGCTGCTTTAAATGTGTCTCTAACGGGATCAAACAGGCCTCGTTTCTTCTTCTGCTGCTTTAAATGTGTCTCTAACAGGATCAAACAGGCCTCGTTTCTTCTTCTGCTGCTTTAAATGTGTCTCTAACAGGATCAAACAGGCCTCGTTTCTTCTTCTGCTGCTTTAAATGTGTCTCTTGGATGTACTTCCTGCTTTGTTGTGCTGCAGCTACAGACAGCAGCTAAAGTCACAGTCAGAGTGTTTCTCCATCCCAGATGATCCTCTGGTCGTCATGGTGTTAAAAACCCTCTGAGCGGCTGACGTCTGGCCTGGTGCCCCCCCCCCGGTACAGCCGGACACCTTTGCTCTCCTTCTGAACCACTTCCCAGACTTCAGAGCTGCTGCAGAACACCGGCCACACCAGGCTGAAGGTCTGAGAGCAGCAGCTCCCCACAGACAGTCTGAAAATATGCAAATGAGGGAAACTCTCCACCAGATTGAACACAAGTGATGAAAAACTGTGCAGTTTAAACCAGCAGGAAGTTCAACACGTCTCTACACACTGAAGCTGAAGGCGTCTTATGTGTGTCATTAATTAAAGCCCCCCCAGCAGCAGCAGGTGAACTGGAACCAACACATTCACCCAGTGTGAAGAAAAACCCTCCATGGTGGACAATATGACACAGGCTTCACCAAAACAAAGACATGACCATGTTGACTGAGATCTGATAAAAACTGGTTTATTTCTCCAGGACCGACGCCGTGTCGCGCTCCGGTTGGCGGCCGACCGACTGACGGCAGGGAGAATAAATCGACTCGGCCGCCGCCTCACAATCAGTCTTAAAAGTTAAACAGCCATAAAAGGCTGCAGGAACTCTGACCTTCACGATCTAACCGAGCAGGAAAAGCCAATGATGTGTACAAGGCCCCGCTCGGCCTCGGCAGATTATGATAAAATATGTCCCGGCGTCACGAAAAGATAACCGCACGTCTCCCCGTGACAGATACGGCCCGCTATTTTAATAACAGCCCAATTTCTGCAGCACTAAAATGTTTTACTGTCGGCCATAAAGCACGCAGCGTGACACGGGGAGCACGCGGCGCCTGCGAGCGCCTCAAAGTAAGATGGAGCGTGCGAGGCGGCGGAGGATTTAAACCGACCGATCCGGAGGGAAGCGCTGCGACGCCCGAACATGTCGGGAGAGATCTGTCAGCAGCTGTTTAAAGAAAACATCTTTAAATCCCAGACTGTTTGCTGTCACCTCTAACGACAGACATCACGGTGAGACGACGGCTCAGGTGTGATCACATGATCCATAACATCAGAATCAGCTTTTATTGGCCGAATATCTGAACACATACGAGGAATTTAACTTCCTGCTGCTCTCGTGTTCACATGAAGAAGAACACACGTTTAACCTAAACGGTCTACGTACGGTGTAGCTTCAGAGGAGCGGAGCGCACTACGGAGGCTCAGGAGGCACAAAGGAGATTATTAAATTATATATATTATTATTATTATTTATTATATATTATTATTTAAATAACAGTTAATAAAATAAATAAGATAAAATTCACAAATAGCAATTAGAAATAAGAATTTCATCAGCAAAATGTTTTATGAGCAAATAAATCAAGAGACTCATACAGACTGATACCGACCAATCAGAGGACGCTTCTTTATACAGACTGATACCGACCAATCAGAGGACGCTTCTTTATACAGACTGATACCGACCAATCAGAGGACGCTTCTTTATACAGACTGATACCGACCAATCAGAGGACGCTTCTTTATACAGACTGATACCGACCAATCAGAGGACGCTTCTTTATACAGACTGATACCGACCAATCAGAGGACGCTTCTTTATACAGACTGATACCGACCAATCAGAGGACGCTTCTTTACACAGACTGTTACCGACCAATCAGAGGACGCTTCTTTATAGACTGATACCGACCAATCAGAGGACGCTTCTTTACACAGACTGATACCGACCAATCAGAGGACGCTTCTTTACACAGACTGATACCGACCAATCAGAGGACGCTTCTTTATAGACTGATACCGACCAATCAGAGGACGCTTCTTTATAGACTGATACCGACCAATCAGAGAACGCTTCTTTATACAGAGTGATACCGACCAATCAGAGGACGCTTCTTTATACAGACTGATACCGACCAATCAGAGGACGCTTCTTTATACAGACTGATACCGACCAATCAGAGGACGCTTCTTTATACAGACTGATACCGACCAATCAGAGGACGCTTCTTTATAGACTGATACCGACCAATCAGAGGACGCTTCTTTATAGACTGATACCGACCAATCAGAGGACGCTTCTTTATACAGACTGATACCGACCAATCAGAGGACGCTTCTTTATAGACTGATACCGACCAATCAGAGGACGCTTCTTTATAGACTGATACCGACCAATCAGAGGACGCTTCTTTATAGACTGATACCGACCAATCAGAGGACGCTTCTTTACAGACTGATACCGACCAATCAGAGGACGCTTCTTTATAGACTGATACCGACCAATCAGAGGACACCAGCATTTCTTCTTCTATGGTAAAAACATTTATTTTATCTGAATAACTTCCTGGTAGCTCAGAAAGACAACAAAAGATATTCTTACGTCTGTTGGTAAACTGATGATAATCCCTCCACCTCTTAACATAACACCACGTCCTGAGTGACGTTCCTCCTGCCCCCCCCCCCCCCCCCCCCCCCCCCCCCTCAGACTGTGAATATTTGGCTGGTTGTCTCGGTCTCTCGGGACGCTCCATCTCTTCCATCTGGTTCCAGTGGACGCTGCTGAGGCTCCTTTGGTGTCTGTTTTATTCCCGTTACACAGTCGGTTCCCTCTTTGTGCTCATTAAATATTTAATGGGGAGTTTAAGCGTTTGCTGGGATTACACTTCGGTCTCCAGGGAGTCGGCTGCATTGTTTCCCTCCACGGCTGCTAGTTTACAGTCTGTCTGTTTAATCTGCCATTTACATCTCTCAGTTTAGTTGTGTTTAGTTGAGCAGATACTTTCGGTCTTCACACAGCAGGAGCTGATGGGAAGTAAACCTGTGACTCTGTCAGCTGAGAACACAGGGGGCTTTAAACCTGGGCCCTGTTTTTACATATTATGGGTTTGAACACTTTTTGTACTGCTCGGTACAAAAAGTGTTGGAACTGGCCCAGTAGATCACGTCAGAATGGGATACAATGACTATAATATGATCCTTTGGGGCAACCTCACACACCAAAATTACTCCACTAAAAGAGCTTGTTTGATCCACTGACAGGCTCAGAGTGTTATTCTAAGTGTGTGACAGCATCATGGAAAGGATCCCTACAGAGAGAGACCTGGAAGATCCTTTTGGTTTAACCACAAACAGCACACACACCAGACTACATTCACTAAAACAGTCATTTAAGCTTGCTGAACATGGGCATTGCATGATCTAGTTTCTGTGACTTTGGTGTCAGCTAACACATTAGTTCTGCTCTGAACTAACTCTTTAAACCACCAAAGTCACACAATAACAAAGACAAAGTAACTGATCAAGGAAGCAGCAGACCAGCAGCTCCTGTGTTCTGTGAGTTAAAATTAGTGTTTTTGTGAATGGAGTCTGGTGTGTTTAAAGCGAGCGATATAGTGGTTGGCTGAAGAGGCTCCATGTTTCTTTAAAGGGGTTTTGGGGGAGAAAGAGGTCTTTGAGGATGTCTGTATGTCTTTAAGGTGGTTATACACAGCCCCGAGGAGGTCATAGGGGTGTTTGAGGAGTTTTTTGGAGTCGTGCGGGCTCTTGAGGACGTACTGTAGGGTTTCTCTGTCCTAGTAAATGTGAAATTCTTGGAGTAAAGCTGGGTGAAATCACAGATTCTGCCACCAGCAGTGACGTCCTGGTCTCCAGGTGGTGATGAAGGCACTCGGCGACTCTCTGATGTTCCACGTTGTATCTGACGGAGGCCTCGCCGTGCCGCCGCGTTGGCAGGTTTTGGTGTTTACATGTGTGGACGTGAACCCGGATTAACAGAGCGGCTCACATGTGACTGGCAGTCCTGCTGTCTTTGTAGTGGCAGAGCTCTAAAAACTGACACCCCGGGGGTCTCGGGGGCCGGGGGACGTTAGTATTGGGGGACTGCGGGGCCACGCCTTCCAGCCGCCATATGCTCGAGATAACAAGTCAAACATGGGACTCGTTTCTTGGCTCATTAAAATGTTCAACATTTGGCAGAGGACGGCTGTTTTCCTGACCTATTTTTCCAGCACTGAGGCTTTTTCAGAGGAGTGTTTCACCAGAAACTAGTCCCTCAGTGTGTGTTAACACCAGCGCTGACTCTGCTGTATGTACCTGGACCTTTGACCTGCTCCTCAGTGCCCACGTTGGAGGATCATCTGGAGTTTGTAGCATCAGCTGTATACAGTATTGTATCGTCCCTGTCAAATGAAATAAATGTAGTTTTCTGTGACAGTTCACTGCTAACCAGCCCTAAACTGTCCGTCTGAGGCTGATCTGTTGTTCTTCACTTCTGCTCGTGTGTTTGTGGACTGATCGTGTTCGTCTGGAGGACCTGGTGTTGGTCTTTCACCTGGTTCTTACCTGCATTGATGGACAATAGACGGGTTTGACACTCAGTCTGTGCTTGAATTCAGTTTCCTCGTTACTGCAAAACATTTTGTGGAACTACTGTTAATTAAATATCTCCTCATGTACTGACTTTCAGTCGCTGTTGTTATTTTTACTTCTGTGTAACCTGACTGAAAAAATAGAGGGAATTTTAAGGGTCACTCCACTGTTTCTACCCATGATCCTCTCTGTCCACATCCTGGTGTCTGAGTGACTGGTAGGTAGTAAAAGTGTTGGAACTGGTCCAGTAGATCACCTCAGCCAGCAGACACCAAACGGGCTGCAATGGCTGCAACGTGATCCTTTGGGACAACTGCACCTGATCACAGTAGATCCACTAAAAGAGCTTGTTTGATCCACTGACAGGCTCAGAGTGTTATTCTAAGTGTGTGACAGCATCATGGAAAGGATCCCTACAGAGAGAGATCTGGAAGATCCTTTTGGTTTAACCACAAACAGCACACACACCAGACTACATTCACTAAAACAGGGATTTTAGAGAACAGGACACAGGAGCTGCTGCTCTGCTGCTGCCTCCATCAGTCAGTGTGTTTGTGTTATTGTGTGACTTTGGTTGTTTTTAACGGTTAGTTTGGATCATAATTAATGTATTAGTTGACACCAAAGTCACAGCAACGACACCAAACAGCTCCTGTGTCCTGTTCTCTAAAATCCCTGTTTTAGTGAATGTAGTCTGGTGTGTGTGCTGTTTGTGGTTAAACCAAAAGGATCTTCCAGGTCTCTCTCTGTAGGGATCCTTTCCATGATGCTGTCACACACTTGTCTTCAGCTCACTGCATGGCTTTGTATTGTGAGGACAGTTGACTTGAAGGTCCTGTAGACTGATCTGGTTCCCTGCGGTGTGTTTATGTTTTGTGGCTCCCTCTACAGGCCTGGAGGTGCTGATGGTGGAGAAAGGTCTGACCATGGGGAGGCCAGGTGTCTCTGACTGGAAGCACAGAGCTGCTGCTGCCTCTGGATTTTGTGTAATCTACCTTTTATTTGAAGATAACCCTTAATCAGCCAAGACAAGGAGGACAGAAGGAGGAGCAGAAGACCTCGTGGATTCATTCATGGACTGATTCAGGGCGGCCATCTTGAAGAGCAGAGAAGTGAGGTATGTAAGAAAGAGTCTGTCTGTAGCTACTGTTGCTTTTTCTGCTGCTGAACAATACGTTTCCTCCTCTACGCCACCAAACTCAAGCTGCCACTGTTTGTCCGCTCTGGGCTCCTGTAGAAACAGGGTGGACTTCATGGAAGAGGACCTGTGTCGATATAAAGGCTCATTCTTATCTAACAGAAAGAAACTCTTTTACTTTTAGTTTCAGGTGATTAAATTCACCTGAAAACATAATTAGAAATATTAGATTCCATTTCTGTCAGCTGGTTCCCTTAAATCCTACAGACTGCACCTTTATATAGCCGACCAGGCGGTGCAGCGCTGCCAGACGCTCCCTGTTTTTTCTCTTTGCCTCCATATTTTCACCTTTTACCTTTTAAAGGCAAAAAGAAAGAAATAATCTTTGTTGGAGAAGACAATCTTTGTGTCCAGATATCCAGACTGTTGGTCCCTCATTAAGATCCTACATTTCGCATAATGCAATTCAGTGGTAAACAGTGACCCCCCTGATGAGAAGAGAAGACTGAAACTATCTGCTCGTTCACTGCCCGAGCATCAACAACACACAACCAAACAGGTGTAACCAGACTCCATTGAGAAAAATGGTCATTTTACTTTACTCTGTGTGTCCAGATGTCCAGCCTGTTGCTACCTTTTTATAAAGAGCCTACATTTCCCATAATGCCATTCATTGGCAAACAGTAACCCCCTGATGACATCACTACGACATCATTTGGGTGATTTTACACTTTCAACAACTGTTTTCATGTTTACCGGTTATTTCTACCGACGTGTGAAAGCAGCAGAATGCAAACTTTTAAAACAGGATAAGAAAACATTTTAATGTACGTTTGTCTGTTGGTGTGTGACCCCTCCATCAGCCTGCACAGAGCCCCCCCCCCCAGCAATTAAACCCTGAAACACAAGATAACGTCACTACATCCACTGTTGTTCTGGATCAACATGTTCTCTGTCTTTCTTTAGGTTCTGTTTCTCCATCCACTGTTGTTCTGGATCAACATGTTCTCTGTCTTTCTTTAGGTTCTGTTTCTCCATCCACTGTTGTTCTGGATCAACATGTTCTCTGTCTTTCTTTAGGTTCTGTTTCTCCATCCACTGTTGTTCTGGATCAACATGTTCTCTGTCTTTCTTTAGGTTCTGTTTCTCCATCCACTGTTGTTCTGGATCAACATGTTCTCTGTCTTTCTTTAGGTTCTGTTTCTCCATCCACTGTTGTTCTGGATCAACATGTTCTCTGTCTTTCTTTAGTTCCTGTTTCTCCATCCACTGTTGTTCTGGATCAACATGTTCTCTGTCTTTCTTTAGTCTCCTCTGATGAACAACATGTCTGAAGTCTTTTCTCACTCATTCTGCTTTAGTGACCTCTGCTCTCTGAACTTCTTCTGGTGACGTCGTCTCTTGGAGGACCTTCTTCTTCTTCATGTCCCTAAAATGTGTCCAACCTCAGCTAGAAGGTTCCAGAAGTCAGTGAAGTCTGCTACCTTCAGGATGAGCTTCAGTTCCTGTGGATGTTAAAACAAACAGAACTACGGTAGGTTCAGGAAGCGTCGTCTGATAAATACACTTTGACCTCTTGTGTGATCTCTTTTCACCGTAATGATCCTCGTGGTGTTCGGTGCTGGTGGATCTGTGTGTCGTTCGTCGTATTTCTGGATCACATCTTGAGTGTAAATGAATTGTTTGTGTGCTTATGTTCGCCTCCTTAAATGACCCCTTCAGGGACAGATAAAGTACTCTGACGTCGACTCAAACATGGAGTCCGTCCTGAGTGCAGCTTTGACTCAGTAAAATCCTGATTGATTCCTTTAAATTGAATTTATCTTCGTTGTCTCAAACCGTGACGAACTGATTTCCCTCTTATTCCCTGTAGCTGCTGCTGTTTGTTCTTTATTGAAATGATTCCTTAAATGACTCGTAATGGTTTCTCCTCCCGTCTCCGTCCACAGCCGCTCTGTAAAAGGTAGAAAAAACCAAAACAAACAGGAGGGAGCGGAGCCGAGGGTCTATCCGTCTGTCTGTGACATTATTAATATTAATAATAATAATAAGAACACCTCCTTCTCTTATTGTCCCGGCGGAGCGGCGTCTCCTTTTATTACCCTGCAGGGTCATTTACAACCGCGGCCGTCTATTCATTGGCTGAGGAGATAATCCTGTGATAAATCCTCCGCCGTGCCCTTCACAGTTGTCATAGCAAGACCATAAACAGCATTTATAACAATCTGAGCAGGAGCGGGGGGGGGGGGGGGGGGGGTGTTCTGCTTAGCATGCAGAACAGATTAAGATGGGACGGGTCTGCTTAGAGCCGCCGCTCCAACCGTGACAGACAGACGGACTCATGGGAAATGTTCCATCGCCGGCCGTTTATCCTCAGAGGGACACGAACGGCTCATCCAGCGGAAACACACACAGGAAATGTGTTTAGATTTTATTTATTTATTTTACCTTTATTTAACCAGGAAGTCCCTTTGACTCTTTTACAAGGGAGACCTGGGCGAGGTAGCAGCCGTACAGTCAAGAGCCAGATACATGATACACAGAGAGAATATATATATATATACATATATATATATATATATATTATATTTATATATATATTATATATAACTGCCCAGTAATGTGAAAATATATTTTACCCTTTTATTTTCTTTCAAGTTCTAGATTTTTATTTAGATAAATCATTACCTGACCGCTTTACTGTTTTAGATTTAGATACAGAGAACAAACTGAGTCAGTCAGTCTGCATCAGAGAGTCTGACAAACAAGTTTGAAAGGCTTCTTATACTTTTTATAATGAAGTCAGTGTCCAGCAGCCATCTGAGTTTTAGTAAAGCTCACATCAGTTTTTACTGATGGTGCAGCATTATTATTATTATTATTATTATTATTATTATTATTATTATTATTATTATAACAATATTATTATTATTATTATTATTATTATAACAATAATAATATTATTGTTGTTATTATCATTATTGTCTTTTGGAACTACAGTTCCCATGATTCTTGCTGTAAACACTAAGTTTAATGTGCTCTTGGAGTTGGTGAGTTTGCTGCAGCTTTTGTTTTTCTTTCTGTATTTGTTTGCATTTATTTAAATAATCTCATTAAAAGTGAAGCGTCAGTGGATCACTGAGAGAGTGAAGGAAAGTGTTTTCCTCTGGTACCTCTGAAGGTGAGGGTAGAAACTGTTGGATTTGTTTGGAGCCACAGTGAGATTCTGTTTTCTTATTTTGTAGTTATTTAATTTGATCAGGATTTGAATGAAAATAGAAAAAGTGCTTCACGTTGGGTTGCTGCAGCCAAATCAATGAATAGAATCATTAGATCATTAGTGAAGTCCAGATCTGCTGTTGGTAATTTCAGCTTCATAGACTTTAAAAAAACCCTCATCATCTTCTGTATCCCCCCCAGTGTGACGGCATTCAGGACTCTTCACAGGTACACAATTAATCTTAATTAAAGCCGAGCGTGACAAACGACACACCGAGCCCCCCCCCCCCCCATTGTTCTGCCTTCAGCCTGACGGGTCCTGGTGGTGGAAAAGAATAAATTAAATCACGGTGAGATAACGAAGCTCTGGCAGACGTCACGTGGTTCCTCTGAATGTTAAATAACATTAAACACATCAGCAGATCAGAAACAAACAGTAAAACACAGGATCATTTTAATCACCAGCTGGAATCAGTCACACATGAGGGAGATCGACACCAAAGTACAGAGGAAAAATAAGGTATCTGTCCACATCCTGGTGTCTGAGTGACTGGTAGGTAGTAAAAGTGTTGGAACTGGTCCAGTAGATCACCTCAGCCAGCAGCCACCAAACGGGCTGCAATGGCTGCAATGTGATCCTTTGGGACAACTGCACCTGATCACAGTAGGTCCACTAAAAGAGCTTGTTTGATCCACTGACAGGCTCAGAGTGTTATTCTAAGTGTGTGACAGCATCATGGAAAGGATCCCTACAGAGAGAGACCTGGAAGATCCTTTTGGTTTAACCACAAACAGCACACACACCAGACTACATTCACTAAAACAGGGGTTTTAGAGAACAGGACACAGGAGCTGTTTGGTGTTGTTGCTGTGACTTTGGTGACAACTAATACATCAGTTATGATCCAAACTAACCCTTTAAACCACCAAAGTCATGCAATCACACAAACAAACTAACTGATGGAGGCAGCAGCAGACCAGCAGCTCCTGTGTCCTGTGAGGTAAAATCCCTGTTTTTGTGAATGGAGTCTGGTGGCTTTGAAAAGAGCGATATAACGGCTGTTTGTGGGACTTTTACTTGTGTTTGTACACTGAGTCTTCCTCGTCTGTGCCGCAGTGATGAAGAGCTCAGACCAAACCAGAGACTCATTCGTCCCGTCAGTCATCCAGCAGAGACGTGCAGCCTCGCCGACTGTCTGCTGACTGCTCTGTAAAGAAAACAAAGGACAAAAAAGCAATTAAGTGGAGTCATAAAAGCCAAAGTACCATCACATGCTACATTAAATATCTACGGAGCTCCATAAATTAGCAGCAAGCAGCTTCTCAAGCAGTTTGTCTCATTGAGGTTGTTTAGTGGAGGAAAAAACTTTTCATCAAACACAGAAGTTTGTACGGAGGCCCATTTAGGCCAAAAAGTTATTAAATGAATTATTATTGATTTTATTTCATGCATCTTATTTATTTATTACTTATCTTTATTTCATAATTACTTCAAAACTGTTTTTAATTTAATGTCAAAACAATAACGAATGTTCTCTTATTTTTGTTGTTAATCCATTTAGTTTGATGCAGTTAACAGAAAAGTAAATTATTTTAACAATTTATTGGAGCCACATTAGGTGTAATCCTCTAATAACTATTGGTGCCGACCTGTTTTATCTCACGTTTATCTCTCATATGTATTATCTCATTATATATTTATATAATGTATAATGTATATATATTTACAAATTTTTGAAATAATTGAATATTTGTGAATATAATTTTCCATGTGTATTATGGTATTAATTTAATGGTGATGTCGTTAACATTTATATTTTTTATACTGATAATTTAGTATTTTTTTATTTTTGAAATAATTTTATTCATTTTTTTAAAATCATTTTTGGGTTCAATAACAAAATCAAAATAATGGTATTTAAAAAATGACAGCAGAATGTGAAGCTCTCTGATTGGTTGTTTGTCAGTGAAATGCACCCTGGGAGATGTAGTTTGTATCTTTGTATCAGCCGTAGTTTGTATCTTTCTAGTTTCACGTCCGTCATGAAGAAGTCGTATTTCAAAGATGTCTTGTAGAACTGGCCTGAAGCAGCAGAGAGACGTGACCAGAGAAAACCTACAGCTCCCATAATGCACTGGGCTTAGTCTTAAAGAGAGAAGTCCTCTTCGCCGCCCCCCCCCCTGAGGGTTAGGGTTAGGCCTTTATTTTGAAAGGGCCCTAGTTTTATCCTCGTGTTGCTGAAACACGTTAAGAACTTTTTATAAATTACACCCATTAGGTGGCGTCATCAGTAAAACAGGCTGCGCTTTCTAAATGACACTAAATTAGCGCCGCTCATCTGCAGAACGCCGTACCGAGATAAAATGTCCTGTAAGAAACATTTTGGAAACAAGTGCTGTTTTTCCTGTTAGACAAACACGTGACGCCTTGAGCTAAATGCTAATGTTAGCATGCTAACACGCTCACAATGACAGTGCTAGCTGATGTTCAGAGGCAGACGTATTGTTTACCACTGTAGTTTAGCTTGTTAGCATGCTAACATTAGGTATTTAGCGCTAAATCAAAGTACAGCTGAGGCTGATGGGAAATGTCTGTGGCCTTGCAGGTGTTTTGCAGGTAGATGATCAGATAGTCTGGACCACAGCAGTCTTCAGAAAACAACCAGAAAAGACTCTCAGTTTAAAGGTTTATTAAGAATTCAGATGTTGAATCAAATAAGTAAAAGAAAACTAATTAAAGTAAGGGAGTATCTTTAGTTATCAGTTCAGTCAGGGGTCATTTAATGTGTATTTTCCCTTTAATAACCCGTAAACCTGCACAAAATGCCTCAAATATTCCCTTAATTGCCGGAGCTTCTGCGTATGGACCCATAAAAGAGCGGCTGACACAAACGCTCGCTGCTCTGACGGCGTAATGAAGAATTCATCTGGATTTAATGAACAAATTAAGGACATTTAATGTGTAAAATAACATGTTTTGGTTCATCTGGGGGGCACGAAGGGAGTCCCGTCAGAGTAAGAGCACAGATCAGGGAGATGGAGAAGGAAGCAGGAGCACATTAGCGAGGAAGCGGTGAGAGCTGAGAGTGTGAACTCCGTTTGTCTCTGAGCGCCGAAGCAGCAGCCAGCGTGGCGCCAATTAGCACGGAGCGCTAGCCAACGCCCTCCTGGAGCTGCTGATTAAAGTGCATATTGATGGTATAAATTATCTGCTGCTACAATAGATCGCCGAGCATCTATATGTAAATGTTTAATTAACCCGTGGCTGAATCGCCGCGCTGGTCCAGAGCGGAGGTTATTAATCTGATGATGGCGGCCGTAACGCCGGGCCAGCGCCGCCAAAATGAGCCGTCTGGATGCGGCGGCAGATCCATCAGAGACGCCACCTCATTTCCTAAAGTGCTGTTTGCTCTCAGTGATGAAGTCAGCACCTCATCGCTCTTTGAGGTGGACTCAGACCTGCTGCATGGACGAACCTCACAGGATGGTTCCCAACCTGGGGCTCAGGACCCCTGAAGGGGTCACAAGACGAAGCTGAGAGGTCGTGATGTGTTTAATAAGGTCGGAGTAAAGCATCAAAGTAAAGCGTCCCTGCTTCTGTGCTCGGCACCTAACAACACACCTGATGACCAGATCCCACCAGGACCTGATGGCGTCCACTCTAGTTTAACCCTTCAGACCCCCCAAGAAAGATTCACTCCTGGTCTGTTTCTGACGGACGTCCAGCAGCTCAGAGAGAATCCACTCAGTTTTCAAAATAAAAGCCCCCCTGCAGACTGTCAGTGGTTTATTCCAGCAGCACATCAGTATTATTCTCTAATGGGGGGGCACCAGGCCAGACGTCAGCCGCTCAGAGGGTTTTTAACACCATGACGCCCAGAGGTTCATCTGGGATGGAGAAACACTCTGACTGTGACAGTGTGTTTCTTTCTAAATGCCAGAATATTGTGTTCTTTGTGTAGAACTTAAGTTTTCGCTCGGCCCTGTAAGGTGGAAACCAGCCGACTGCCGGTGCTGTTGTTCATGAAACTCAACCATTTATTGTCATTTTACTTCCTACTTTATCATTTTGAACTGAGAGCATGTGTGTTTGGTCCGAAGAGTTTAACTCTATTTTCACATGTAATGTTTATTTTTATCGTAAAAAGGCCTTTATATTAGCGTTAACGTGCTGATGGAGTCAGCTCTGTCATCTAATCGCCTCACACAGAGACATTTATTGTATCAAACCCTCTAAAATCCCCCTGAAAGTGAACATGTTTTCACATGTTCCCATAAAAACATCTGCCTGACTGCAGCTTTCAATATTTGCCGTTTCGCTGTCGTTTAAAGGCAAATACCCCGTTGACACTTTACTCACAGAAGAAGCTCCATGAATATTTAACAGCTGTAATCTAAAGACTGAGAGTGGAACCGGGTTGTTTACAGCCTGCGGAAAACCAAAAGAAACAACAGGGAGCATTAAAGCTGAGCTCTGAGCTCTTCACTTCATAACAGGAAGACAAAGTGAGACGACGGGCAAATAAACAGCTAACAACAACAGCAGCAGCGCTGCTCGCAGCCTGAACGCTACCTGAACGAAGCCTGAACGCTGCCTGAACGCAGCCTGAACGCAGCCTGAACGCAGCCTGAACGCCGGCTGAACGCTGCCTGAACGCCGGCTGAACGCAGCCTGAACGCCGGCTGAATGCAGCCTGAACGCAGCCTGAACGAAGCCTGAACGCTGCCTGAACGCTGGCTGAATGCAGCCTGAACGCCGGCTGAATGCAGCCTGAACGCCACCTGAACGCAGCCTGAACGCAGCCTGAATGCAGCCTGAACGCCGGCTGAACGCAGCCTGAACGCAGCCTGAACGCTGCCTGAACGCCGGCTGAACGCAGCCTGAACGCAGCCTGAACGCAGCCTGAACGCCGGCTGAACGCAGCCTGAACGCAGCCTGAACGAAGCCTGAACGCTGCCTGAACGCTGGCTGAATGCAGCCTGAACGCCGGCTGAATGCAGCCTGAACGCCACCTGAACGCAGCCTGAACGCAGCCTGAACGCAGCCTGAATGCAGCCTGAACGCCGGCTGAACGCAGCCTGAACGCAGCCTGAACGCAGCCTGAACGCAGCCTGAATGCAGCCTGAACGCCACCTGAACGCAGCCTGAACGCAGCCTGAACGCCACCTGAACGCCACCTGAACGCAGCCTGAACGCCACCTGAACGCAGCCTGAATGCCGCCTGAACGCTGAGGTGTGTCTACAGACCGTCTCCTCTCTCTGTTTCTGCTTCATCCTTCAGTAAATTACTGTGAAAACGCTCCGTTTAGTTTTCGCCCCGTTTGTGATGTCACACGCAGGGATCTGCTGACCACGTGACCTCGTTCAGCGTTAGCATGTTGCTATGCTAACGTGTTTCCCCCTCCGGAGACGGCAGAGCTGATGCGGGAGTTGGTAGGCGGGGCCTGCTCGGGGAGCTGACCAATCAGAGCAGACTGGGCCTTAACCCCTTACTGCCTGACTTTATTTACAATTATATCAAAAAATAAATGATTTGTGTTTTTGCATTCAAGCAGATGATAAATGAAGTGGAGATTGTTAATTTGAATATAGCACAGCAATAATATAATATATATATGTATATATAGATATTTATGCATGTATGTATGCATCTATGTATATATAATATATACACAGAATATGCATCAACCGGCATCAGTGGGAAACAGAGGAACCTCAGCTGCATCAAGACCGGAAGGTTTGAGGCGAATTCGTGACAACAGTCAACAAGGGGTTAATGAGATGGGAGCTAAAACAGAGCGTTCAGAAAGACGGCGAGCAGAGCGCTAGGAGAAAAATACTGATTGACAAATACAAATAAAACCCCAGGATGTGTCTCTTTTGACCCTTGTTGGTGTTTTCATGTTCTTTATCAAATGAAAAATTATAAAAAAATATAAAAATTATACAATGAATCATTTTTTCAAACTCAGATTCATCAATATGAGCCAAGGCCAATGAGTCTGAGTCTGAAAAAATAATGAATCCTATCATTTTGCTGATGATAGGATCCGAACACCATACAGGGTTAGAGTATTTTTACTTTGGTGGTATTAGTACTTTTACAGCAGTGAAGGATCAGAGTACTTCCACACTGTTGTCGTCATTTGAAACCTTGATTAACACAGTTTGGACTTTATTATTATTATTATTATTATCATTATTATTATTATTCTAAGTCGCTGTTTCCTGTTTCTACAGGAAGTGGTTGATCTGAAACACCTGCCGAGGCCTCAGGTCACATGACATGTTTTTCTTCTTCTTGCTGGTGTTAAAAACTGTCATGTCTGCTTCCTGTCTCCTCCACTGACACACTGACAGGAGGCTCGTCCTGTCAGAGGAGTCGAGTGTGATTTCTGTGAGAGAGACTCATTATCCCTCCACCCGTCTGTCCGTCCGTCAGATAGACAGACAGACAGACAGACAGACAGACGGTGGAAAGATCCTCTTTCCTGCTCTTCGTCTTCCTCTGTCAGAGCCGTGCGGGAGAGGAAGCCGCCGTCCTCCCTCCCGCTCTGCAGGAAAGTGACAGCCCGTCTAATTGGGATTAATCAACTGGCAGCTCCTGTTGAGTGGCGGCGTCGCGATCTGAAGAGAAATGGCATTGACCCAAAGAGAGAGGTGTACACCGCCCCGGGGCCGCCGCCTGCACCGATTCATCTTCCTCAGCATAACATTATTATTCCCAACTCCACCACAGAAGAAGAAGCAGCCTCTTTAGGATTCCTGGGTCAAGAACAAAAAGCCAGAGAGGGAGAAAAGAAACTCAACTAATCAAAAAAGAAAGAAAAAGAGCAGCACTTGACAGTTTTTTTCCCACCGAACAAAAAAAAAACAACAAAAGAATGAAAGCTCTCGGAAGAAGAAGAAGAAGAAGAAGAAGAAGAAGCAGCAGAAGCGGCGGCGCTACATTATTCTTTTTTATTCTTTCTCTCGCAGCCATCGCTTTGAATTACAGAGGGAATCTTTTTGCTGAGAGTTGAGCGTTGAAGAGGAAAAAAATCAAAAATTCATCTGAGAGACTTTCAGGAGCGAAGAGGAGGCGAGGAGGAGGAGGAGGAGGAGGAGGAGGAGGAGGAGTGTTTTGTGCTGGAACCAACATTTGCAGAAAGTTCCAGCTCCTTAAGCAATTATTAGCGGTGATAGTTTGACATGTTCAAGAGTTGTCAACAACTGGCTTTAAACAAAAGTACAAAGCAGAAATAAACACTGCCCGCGGAGGAATTAACTTGAGGGACGTGCAGGTCGATGAATTAAACATGTGCTGCTGCTCGTTCTGCTGCCGTGTCACAGCCGAGCTATCAGGAGGGAAGAACACTGTAAAACTGTTCTCCAGCTTTTATACTCCAGTCTGGGAAAATACTGCGCTCTGATTGGCTGGGGCCCGTCCAACAATCAATCAAGTCCTGCAGCTCGTTAACGAGCACGTTAACGAGCTGACATCTAACTAACACTGTGTTTATGATCTCACTAGTTAGTCAGTGTGTCAGTGTGTAGTGGAGGTCTATAGTGTGTGTGCTAGTTAGTCAGTGTGTCAGTGTGTAGTGGAGGTCTATAGTGTGTGTGTGTTAGTTAGTCAGTGTGTTAGTGTGTAGTGGAGGTCTATAGTGTGTGTGTGTTAGTTAGTCAGTGTGTTAGTGTGTAGTGGAGGTCTATAGTGTGTGTGTGCTAGTTAGTCAGTGTGTCAGTGTGTAGTGGAGGTCTATAGTGTGTGTGTGCTAGTTAGTCAGTGTGTCAGTGTGTAGTGGAGGTCTATAGTGTGTGTGTGCTAGTTAGTCAGTGTGTCAGTGTGTAGTGGAGGTCTATAGTGTGTGTGTGTGCTAGTTAGTCAGTGTGTTAGTGTGTAGTGGAGGTCTATAGTGTGTGTGTGTGCTAGTTAGTCAGTGTGTCAGTGTGTAGTGGAGGTCTATAGTGTGTGTGTGCTAGTTAGTCAGTGTGTTAGTGTGTAGTGGAGGTCTATAGTGTGTGTGTGTGTTAGTTAGTCAGTGTGTCAGTGTGTAGTGGAGGTCTATAGTGTGTGTGTGCTAGTTAGTCAGTGTGTTAGTGTGTAGTGGAGGTCTATAGTGTGTGTGTGCTAGTTAGTCAGTGTGTCAGTGTGTAGTGGAGGTCTATAGTGTGTGTGTGCTAGTTAGTCAGTGTGTTAGTGTGTAGTGGAGGTCTATAGTGTGTGTGTGTGTTAGTTAGTCAGTGTGTCAGTGTGTAGTGGAGGTCTATAGTGTGTGTGTGCTAGTTAGTCAGTGTGTCAGTGTGTAGTGGAGGTCTATAGTGTGTGTGTGCTAGTTAGTCAGTGTGTCAGTGTGTAGTGGAGGTCTATAGTGTGTGTGTGTTAGTTAGTCAGTGTGTTAGTGTGTAGTGGAGGTCTATAGTGTGTGTGTGTTAGTTAGTCAGTGTGTCAGTGTGTTAGTGTGTAGTGGAGGTCTATAGTGTGTGTGTGCTAGTTAGTCAGTTAGTTTAGACGTTGATTAGATTTGCTCCAGATGTTTAGATACTGATGTGGGTGCAGGGACGTGGCTGTTACCTCTGGTCTTGGTATTAAGGATCCTGTCAGGTTATATTTACTGTTTATCAACCGTACGAAGAATTATTTCTGAATCTTGCTAGCATGGCATTCGTTAGCTAACGTTAACGGTAACGTTAGCTTTGTGGCTATGAGCTGAGGGACTGGAAACATCTGTTTTTAAGTCGTATCGATGATCCATCCTATTTCCTGGAGTAGTAAACAACTTTTCCATTGCATAAGAACCTAATGGGATGTTAATGATTGATCCAGGTATTAGTCAGACCCTCAGGTGCTGTAGAGCAGTTTATTTAGTCAAAAGTAAAGGTGGACAAACTGCATTTTAACCTTAAGAATATATCATCTCCAGTCTGTCAGTACTGTTAAAGCTCAAACAGACCTGAGACTGTTCACTGATCATTTAAATCTGGTGGATTATTTAAATCTGGTGGATTATTTTCTTTAAATGAAACATTTGGACAGTTTAGTTGAACTGGCTGTGAAAGTCGGCAGCTTTAACAGTCCCGACACTTTTTACAGTGCAGGATGGTTTAATGTGCAGCCGCTTGCATCATTTCCATCGACATGTAATGAAACGACCCTCGGCTCCCCGGGGGGGTCGTTCGTGCACTCTGTTGTTTCCAGTCCTGTTTTTTATTCTGACTCCATTTACCAAAATGTATTCATCCTCTCTCCGCTCCGCTAATTAGGAAAGTGCTTAAGACATGAAAGACCAAAGTTTTATCTCTTTAATCTCTGGTTCCTCTGTAGTTCTTGGAAATGAAAACACCGCCTGCTCTTCTTTCTGCTCAAAACATCCGAGCACATCCGACGTTTATACTTTTATTTAAGCAGAATGGAGAGGAATTATAGTTTTGCAGAGTTTTTGAGGTTCATTTATTTCTGGATTTAAGAGGGAAGTCTGACATGATGAGCCATTTGTCCTTTTACATATTCACACAGAATTATCTAAAGACACTGAAACAGGTTCAGACCTCATTGACAGAGTCACCTTCCATGTTTCAGTTTAGATATTGATTGATATTGGCTGATCAGAGATTTATCAGTAAGAATGTAATGATTAATAATATATCTGTCTCACAGTGGTTATCTTTAACATTTAAAGGCTCTAGGTGGGATGTTTTTAATCACTCCAGTTGGCGTGTATGAACATCCCGCTCATAAAACGTTGACGACCACCATCATGTTTTATTTGATCTGGACCGTTGGCTCCCTGATGCTAACTAGCCGTCTGCTCATTACTTGATCATAGCTGCGCTGCATGGATTGTTTTGATGGTAGCTCAGAAATTTAACTGTTACAGCTAAGTGGCTAACCTTAGCCTAGCTTACAGTTAGCTAGTTGGTCGCCCTGCAATGCTTCGCTCTTGGCTAGCGGACAGCAGCTGTTAGGTTTACCGTTTTTACTTTGTACCATGTGAACAAGCATCCTGGTTATCTGCCAAAACAGCAGCGTGACAAGACCAGGCTGAACATGACTGACCAGCAGTGTGTTTTAGTTTATTTGGACTGTTGGCTCCATGATGCTAACTAGGCATCTGCTAATTAACGTTACAAAGCTAATAACAAAAAATCCATACTACACAGCAAACTTGGTAATTGGCTAACCTTAGCTTAGCTTGGGTTACAGTTAGCTAGTTTGTCACCCTGCATTGCATCGTTGTTGGCTAGCGGAAAGCAATCCATAGTCATTTCCTTTTACTGTGTGCCGTCACATCTTTTACTGATGGCTAAAATCAATACTGTTTGTCATGATACAAAAGTTAGCATCAGTTGGTGAGCTAGCCATTTAGCATATCCACTCAAATATAATTTTGCTAGCAGTAATGTTGGCGAGCGAGCAGCCAAGAGGATGTTTTTAGCTAATATGGCGGCTTTGTGGAAACGAGGTGCGACATGAAACGCCACAGCGTCGGCGTCTAGTTCACCTTTTTACACAGACGTTGATTCAGCTTTAACCATAACCCCCCCACTCACCCCCGTTAGGTGTGTTTTACACTGACGCCGTTGGTGGAATAACTGCTCAATATTCCCATCCTGAGAAGGAAGCTGTCAAAGGAGCCATTGACGACCATCTTACCCACCTTAGTAACCACAGTCACACCCTAGCAACTCGGTCTGTGTTTGGCTAATGTGGTTTGTGTCGGTTTAAACATCACAAAAACAGAATAACTATCTGTTAATAATGGATATAAACAGCTCCAGCAGTGGTTCTTTGAGGAACCATGTTAGGTGCTGTATAGTTTCTGTCTTTAAAGGTGCTGTGTTGCACCTTTTGTCAAATGAAAACCTAGATAGACCTACATATGTCAGGTTTCTTTATTATCGCCAGTTTTCAGGGACAGTTTGGTTAGGTTTAAACACCAAGACTGGTCGGTTAGGTTTAGACACCAACACTGGTGGTCGGTTAGGTTTAGACACCAACACTGGTGGTTAGGTTTAGACACCAACACTGGTGGTCGGTTAGGTTTAGACACCAACACTGGTGGTTAGGTTTAGGAAAAGGGTTTAAAGAATAAGTGGAAGCCAAACGGCATGTGGTGGTGAAATAACAGCACCTGAACCTGCTGAACAACCGCCATGTTCGTGTGTAACAGTCTGCGGCGCTCACACACAGATTACGTCTCCGCCATCTCAAACATGGCCGCCTGTTCCTGTAGGAAGCTGTGTTCACACACACACACACGCTGTCGGAGCCGGAGTGTGTGTTTCATGTGATGAGCGCTGCTTTAATCCCATCAGGTCGCCTCTAACGGCGCTCTGAGGAGGGAGGGGTTAATTCAGGCGACGCCGACGCCGAGCGGAACAATTCAAGAACGCTGCCTCAACAGGAACATTATTAACAGGAAGTCATCGAGCAGGCGGCGGCGGCGTCCTCTCCTCCTCCTCGGCGTGGAGGTCTGGATTAGTCCCACGGAGGAGTTATTCTCTGCTTCTGCCTCTCTGCACGCCAACCTTCGCTCTTCATAATCCATTACGCTGTGATCAGAATGCGTCCTGTTGATTGATTCAAATGTGTATTAGATCAGCGAGCAGGAGGTAGATTTAGAGTAATGGAGTCTCACAGCTCGTTCCCTCAGCAGATGGATGATGGGAGCGGCGGCGGGCCGTACATCGCGGCCCGCCGCTCCATCAGTCCTGACGCCGTGAGATAATATTTGAAGTGCGATGGATGTTCACGTCCCCTCCCTGTGTTTCCTCTTTCTTTTTTTTTACCCAGAGTGCCTCTGTGTCCCGATCAGCCTGTTCTTTATTTTTTTTCGTCTCCAGGTGAAGTCGGCAGGTCGTGTTGTCATCGGCGGGGAGTCGCTGCAGGATGTGACATTAATGAGGTTCCTCTCGTCGGTTTTATACGCTCAGCACACACACACACACACACACACACACACACACACACCTTCACAACAAAAGGCGAGGAGGATGTTTCCTCATCTTGTAGATCAAACACAGCAACATGTTTCTGAAATAATCACCTGTTATTGGCGTGAAGTTCATCGTCCACTTGTTGTACTTTAACAGTTCCACCTCTCGTGTGAATCGTCCTCACGTCTGGTTTTTCTTTTCCTCTCGGAACCAAAATCTGCTGAAAGTTTTTGCAAACATCTGAAGATCCTCCAAGAAATGAAGAAGAAAGACCAGCGAGGACGCAGCGTTTAGAGGTCAGAGGTTAAAGGATAAAACCCGTCAGCTTCAGCATGAAGTCGCTGATAATTAAGTGTTTTCTCAGTTTGTTGTGAGGAAAACTCCCTCGTCTCTCACCCCTCCTCCCCCGTTTCTCACTTTTGTCTTTATTGGACAAAAAAAAACTACATGAGGAAGTTCTAGAGTAAAATGTTTTACACTCCAGACGACCCTAAATGGCCCCTTACTTA
Source organism: Pempheris klunzingeri (assembly GCF_042242105.1). Taxonomy (NCBI): domain Eukaryota; kingdom Metazoa; phylum Chordata; class Actinopteri; order Acropomatiformes; family Pempheridae; genus Pempheris; species Pempheris klunzingeri. Next base: position 790,692 of record NC_092012.1, on the reverse strand, counting down.
CTTACTTACTTACTTAAGAAGCTCGCCATCATTTCGTCCTTTTCTTTATTTTATCAATCAGTAATAATCAGTGTGAAATCACACCATCATTAACGCTTACAGGACATTTTAATACTCTAAGACCTGTTTTGGCTCCTAGAAACAGGAAATGTAGGTTTACAAACAGGACAAATATTGAATATTAAAACCTTTAAAATCACATTTTAAAACAGCAGGAGTGTCTTCGTTTGATCGAACGTGAAGTTTCTGTGACAGAAAATCCTCCATTAACAGATAAAAAGGAAAAGAAAACCACAAACAGACCAACACGGTCAGACTGGATGGTAAAGGGTTCATTTCTATAACGTCAGCTAATTAAACCGCCTGAAACGAGTCTCGCTTCATTTTCAGCTGCTGCAATTTCCTGATAATTTCCTAAAAATGACAAATAATATTCTTCTCAGGAGGAAAACAATTAAAACTGCTGAGGACGTTTTGACTCCCACTAAAGCAAAACAGCATCTTCTCTCCTGTCAGGAGCTAAATTAATATTTGTGGACGCAGAAAATCGGGCAGAGAGTCCCGGCGAAGTGCCTCTCCGGCCCGTTTCTGCCATCGATCAGCCGAGCTCATCCTCAGCCTCAGAAACCAGGACCGCCTGAAAAACAGCCATAATTTAGTCCGTCCTTATGTATTTATCAAGATGAATAATCAAGATGAAAAAGCCCCCCGTCTGGGGGCCCAGAGTGGAGGATCCTTCACCGCCGATCGCTCCGCCACATCAATATTCAGACGATCAGCGGCCCATGAGTAAACAGGAAGAAGCGCTGGCCTCGGCATATTTAAAACGCAGCCATTTTAGCGCGGCGGCTATTAACTGATCCCCCGTTATTTATTTCCTCTCCTTGTTATTAACGCCGGACGTGATATTATTCTAATTATATCAGGCCCAATCAGCAGCATCGCCGTCTCTGGCTCATCTCCATTAGCTTTGTCTTTCACACTGTGATACTAATTCAATGAGACATCAAACATTTAAATGGAGCTGAGATGCAGAGGTCAGGAGTTTTTTTCCCGTCTTGCCTCTGCACTCAGTTATTGCTTCGCTGTAATTGTGTTTGTCCCCCCCGCCGGATGACTAATCGCGCCGAGCCGCCCGTCCCGTCAGACGAACTGCACACTAATGTGTTAGTTTGCTCTCCAATGCTAATATGTGTTTTGTTGTGGACGATCACAGTCCAGGTTTGTGTCCCGCACACAGAGTCACACACCCACAGCAGGATGGAGAGCTGGGGAGGGACGAGGGGGGGGGCGATGAAAGATAACAGGAGGGAGGACTGGGACAAGATGATGAGACATGACGGAGATGGGATGAGGAGGAGGAGAAGAAGAAGGAGAGGACGGAGACGGGAACACAAGAGGGAAGAAGATGGGAGGACAACTGGGGGGGAGGAGAACATGGAGGACGAAGAGAAGAAGACAGAGAACAACACAAGACGACAGCAGGGACGGCACAGGGTTACCTGAGAGGTGACGGCAGGAGACCAGGAGGTCAATGATGGGAGAGAAGAAGAAGAAAGAGGAGATGGAAGATGAGGAGAAGAAGAGGACGGAGACGGAACATAAGAGAGGAAAAGTGGAGGGACAAAACCAAGAGGACAGGGAGGACGACAGGAGACGACATGGGGGAGGAAACTCCCCCGTCTGGTCTCCCCCAGTCATTGTCCTCTCTGCTCGGCGACCAGGTGAAGACGGTTCAGGTGTTTCTGTAGCAAAGAAACGACTCAGCAGGTCTGACAGTCAGAACACAGGTTCTCTGTTTGAAACGATGCTGAGCTCTGAATCACAAAGGAACTGTGATTAAAAGTGTGATTATAGTCACGTCGTCCAGCAGAGCTCCAGTGACGCTGTGGAGCATCAACCAATCACACGCTGTCATTTACACACACGTCAACAAAAATGCAGTTTAGCAGAAGATGGACACCGAAACATGACGGCTGCAGTGAGAACAGAGCAGTCCCACCTGGAGTCCCACCTGGAGTCCCACCTGGAGTCCCACCTGGGGTCCCACCTGGAGTCCCACCTGGAGTCCCACCTGGAGTCACACCTGGAGTCTGATCGGACCGACCAGATGCTGAATATTCAAAGTAAATCATATTTGCAGTAAAAATGTTCTAAGATGTTTAAAGAGAAAAAATAATTAGTGGAACTCAGATTACATTACATTTGTTTTTGTAATCCAGTGGATTATTTTACTGATTACAAACATGGACGTGAGGTTTGTGATCAGTAACTGTGTGTGTGTGTGTGTGTGTGTGTGAGGAGGGGGGAGGAGTCTGGATAATAGTATTTAATTTATCACTTAAAGTGGTGGGCGACCTCTGGGCGTCCCGGTCCCTCCATCACCTCCTCAGCTGCTCCCTTTAATTGTCGGAGCTGAGAGAGTAAATGAAAATCAACTGGCCTCATAATGAATGGAGGCCATTACTCTGTTTAACACACACACACACACACACACACACACACACACACTGCAGTACAAGTACCACAACATGAGGGAATATCCTGCTTTCAAAATCCCACTTAAGTAAAAGTACACAAGTTTTATCAGCTTCCTGTAGTTAAAGTTCTAACAGCACTGGTTGTACTGCAGTAATAGTAGTAATATCAGTAGCAGAAGTAAATCAATAGTATCAGTAATAGTACTGCAGTTTATACAGTCACACAGTTCAGTCTGAGGGGTCGTTACATGATTAAGGAGAGAGCAGAGAAGAAGAAACAGGGATCTGTTTGTACCGTTTGACCTTTGTGTGAAATGTTGAACAGTCTGGTCTGGAACAGGACGGCCCTCAGGTTTCTGTCCTGGACTACAAAGAGCACATGGATGGTGAGTAGGAAGTCTTTTACTTTATTTTTAATCTTGTGAACTCTTCGATAGAAACGTGTTTCCCCTGAACCTGATGAAGGACTGACTGATTCTGCTTCACTTTAGGTCCCTTTTGTGTTTGTGCTTTTAGCTCCTGTCTCTTTAAGACCCCCCTCCTCCTAATAGCCCAGTCTGCTCTGATTGGTCAGCTCCCACAGGCCTGATCAGGCCCCGCCCACCAACTCTCTGAAGGGGAGCCACATTAGCAACATGCTAACGCTAAGTTCACCATCCTAACAAACAGCAAAACAGCAGGAAACCAACCATCACTGTCGCCTGGAGGACTAACGTCTCGGGCTAACTTCCTGTTAGCTGTCAGCTAACTTCCTGTTAGCCCTGTGCGAACTTGAATGGGGCTCTTCTAGACTTTTCCAAATGTTTTCAGACTGAATGGATCAAATTCTGATGTGAAAGAGTCATTTCACAATGTGAGTCTGTGGAAAAAGTGTTTTTGGGCCAAACAGCTGATGGACGACATTGTTGTAGTGACACAGTTTGGCTGCTAAGTCACACTGGCTTCAAAGTCTGGACGTGAACTTTAAGAGTCTGTGTTTTCCTGGATTTTCTCCATGTTTCTCCCAGTCTGAAGTCTTTTCTCACTCATTCTGCTTCAGTGACTTCTGGAACCTTCTAGCTGAGGTTGGACACATTTTAGGGACATGAAGAAGAAGAAGGTCCTCCAAGAGACGACGTCACCAGAAGAAGAAGCAGCAGCGTTCAGAGTTATCGCTGTAATATCATCACATTATTCTGAAATGCACCTTTACTATAAGTGCATGTAGATACTAAAACCTTTACTTGTGGTGTCACTTCTATTTAATTAAAAGGTCAGAGTCCTCCTTCCCACACCGCTCTCCTTCCTGGCGTCCATGCGAACGCGGCGGCGGCGGCTCGGCCCGGCGCCGTGGCGCTCTGCTCCGAGGTTCAGCGACGGGACAGATTTGTGGACGAGCGTCTTCACACAGGACGGCGTAATGAAAAGCCTCCGAGTGTCTCCGTGCTAAAGAGTTCATTACGCCCCGTCATCAATCCTTCCTCTTTCTGAAGCATTACATTCATCAGGAAAATTAAAAAAGTGTCATGTCTGCGGTGATTTGTATTCTTCCATCAAAAACACACACCGGCGGGCCGCTTCAATTTGCATATTCTCAGGATGTGATAATAACTCATTGGGGCGGCTCGGCCCGCTCAGACGGAGTCTCTCAGCAAGACGGCGGGACGACATGAGGAGCCGGACCGGGAAGATTGATCAAACCATCCGAAGAAATCCTCTGGAACTCCGTTAGAAGCTGAGAGCAGTCGGCTGTTCACCCTCAGGTGTGCTCTGCCCTTCGCCCAGGTGACCCTACCTACGGCACCTTTCTAGTCTGTACTTTAACCGATGAGATGTGGCCAAACAGGAAGTGACAGAAATATTTACTTCCTGTTAAATTCATCACAACAACAAATCTACAGTTCACATCCATCAGTCATATTTTAATGTTTTTAAAGGCAAAGTCATTTATAAATGAAACAAATCATTTAATAAATGGAACAGACAGACAGACAGGACCCCCCCCCCGAGTCACTTCCTGTACCTGTGTCAGGTGGTGTGTACTAGCCCCGCCCCCTTCAGCAGAGCAGCAGCAGGTCCTGAGTCTGTTCAGTCTGATGGAGACGGGTCAGTCTAACAGGACTCAGATCTTCTGGACACTGAGACTCTGAGGAGGACCTGAGCTCTGAGGGGGACCTGAGCTCTGAGGGGGACCTGAGCTCTGAGGGGGACCTGAGCTCTGAGGGAGACCTGAGCTCTGATGAGGACCTGAGCTCTGATGAGGACCTGAGCTCTGAGGGAGACCTGAGCTCTGAGGAGGACCTGAGCTCTGAGGGGGACCTGAGCTCTGATGAGGACCTGAGCTCTGACGGAGGACCTGAGCTCTGAGGGGGACCTGAGCTCTGATGGGGACCTGAGCTCTGAGGAGGACCTGAGGTCTGACGGAGGACCTGAGCTCTGAGGGAGACCTGAGCTCTAAGGAGGACCTGAGCTCTGAGGAGGACCTGAGCTCTGAGGGGGACCTGAGCTCTGAGGAGGACCTGAGCTCTGAGGGGGACCTGAGCTCTGAGGGAGACCTGAGCTCTGAGGAGGACCTGAGCTCTAAGGAGGACCTGAGCTCTGAGGAGGACCTGAGCTCTGAGGAGGACCTGAGCTCTGAGGAGGACCTGAGCTCTGAGGGGGACCTGAGCTCTGAGGGAGACCTGAGCTCTGAGGAGGACCTGAGCTCTGAGGGGGACCTGAGCTCTGAGGAGGACCTGAGCTCTGAGGAGGACCTGAGCTCTGGCTCTCAGACTCTCACCTGGTCTGTGCAGCGTCTCCGGCAGGAGGCTGCTGAACCTCTGGACTGTAGTGACACGTCTGTAGCTGTAGAGGATCTTTGATCTTCTCTACAGCTGTTTGTGTTCGTCTTGAATTCTTCACTGTTTATCAGTAAAGAATTATTACCTCAGCTGACGTGCGGTCAGCTGACTCGGCCTCTAACATGAAGCAGACCCTCGCTGAACCCCTCCCACTGGGACGTCCGATCATAAATCCCTCTGGTGCTGTAGGTGCCTGAAGGAGGGCGGGGCTGGGTGTGGTGGTGGGGGGCCCTCGTGGTCACCGGGGGGTTGGGGTGGGCTAGATGAGGGTTATTATGTGGATGATATATGTAGAGGAGAGGAGGATGGGAGATGGAGGACACGGCTGACTGAGTCCATTTACATGACGGCTTTGTTAGGAAGTTCAGTGACAGATGATCGGTTTGATCTGCCCGACAACAGACGACACTCTGCTGAGGCTCACATCAGGATTTGGAGGAAAAAGGTTTTACTCTGAGATCTTTAGCAGGAATAAGATGTTTGACAGGGAATGAGAGCTGTGACGATTCTGTAGAGCAGGAAGAGCTAAAGACGTGTTTTTCTTTTGAGGGCGAGGAGGTGAAAAATGCTAACAGAGCAGCGGCTATGAAAGGTGTGCAGATCAAAGCCCGGCCTTGTTTTAGGTGGAGGTGAATGACATTATAATTAGCTTTTTGAAGCGCAGCATGTGATCCTCCTCCTTCCCTTTGTTTAACTTCAGATGGTGAATATTTTCCTTCCTTCTCAGCGTGAAGACGAGAGGCTGGAGTCACAGCTCGTCACTAATGGGGGGCGTCTTGTTCCGTAATCCATGAAGAAGGCCGGTGGGAAGGCAAGATGGCCGCCATAATGGTGTCAGGCCTTCAGAGGGAGGCGGGGCCTCCTGTTCTTATAGCTGCTCACCGACTTAAAATAATAACAATAAATATAAACTTTATTTAAAAACAACAGTTACAAAATGCATCACAGATCATTTTAAAATACATAAAATACATAAACAAGCACCAAAAAAGGCAATTAAAATCCAATGTAAAGAGAAACGGATACGAGAGAAGGGAAGAAAATTATGAGATAAATAAAACCAACAAGAGCAACAAGCCTGCACACGGGGGGTTTAAAAGTATCCACAGAGTCGGAGCTGAAATGGAAAAAGCTTTGAATATAATCAAGAGGATCTTGAAGTCTGAATCGAACAGGATGTCGACGTAATCAGGACGATTCTCTTCGTTTAGTGTTTGTCAAAAGCTGCTGAAGATGATCGACGGCCGGCTCACAGCAGTCCAGGCTGAGAGAGAGACGAGCGTGAATAATCTTCTCTACGATGTTTTTAGGCTGAAAGAAACACGTCTGAACCAGTTTCATCATGTGATGGTCAAACACAACAGGAAGATCTTTAGCTGTTGGTTTCATATTGTCTGATAAGAGCTTCAGGTGTGGACCAGTAGATTTCTGTTTTATTCGTTTTTAGCTGTAAGAAATTCACCCAATGTTGACTATGAGTGAATGAATGACACTTAAAGCAGAGTGTCATCTGCATAACAGTTGTGGGCAAATAGTACGACCAGTGAGGAGCATTAAAAACTAAACCAAGGGGGCCAAAGAGTGAACCTTGTGGGACCCCATACGACATACGAGCAAAGACGGAGAGATGAAAACGTCAATAAGAGGAAAAGGTGGCAAAAAGTTAGAATTCACTGAAAGTCATCAGCTGTGTGTGTGTGTGTGTGTGTGTGTGTGTGTGTGTGTGTGTGTGTTAATACACACTTGACAGCCAGCACTGCTCCCAGTCGACCCTCCTGCACCCAAACTGACAATAACGACTCTATAATGTTCATAATGTGCAGTATTTTATTTAGAGCAACTTCACTGTGCAATATGTGTAATGCACTAAATATGCAACACTCTCCGTTAAAGGGGAGTTCTTCCGTTAAAGGGGGGTTCTCCCGTTAAAGGGGGGTTCTACCGTTAAAGGGGGGTTCTACCGTTAAAGGGGGGTTCTCCCGTTAAAGGGGGGTTCTTCTGTTAAAGGGGGGTTCTTCTGTTAAAGGGGAGTTCTTCCGTTAAAGGGGGGTTCTCCCGTTAAAGGGGGGTTCTTCTGTTAAAGGGGAGTTCCTCCCGTCAAAGGGGGGTTCTTCCGTTAAAGGGGGGTTCTTCCGTTAAAGGGGGGTTCTCCTGTTAAAGGGGAGATCTCCAGTTAAAGGGGAGTTCCTTCCGTTAAAGGGGAGTTCTTCCTCCACTGTGTCCTAATCTAATCTCTGAGCTGCTCTTTCTGGAACCAGTGTGAGAGAACAGTTCTGACCCTTCTAACCCTGGAGCTGGAGAGAGAAACACTGACTGACTGACTTTTTAATATCCCCTTTATATAATGTATACAAATAAATATATATATAGTTTTTCTATATAAATCTGTCCACTAGTTTATTATTCAGCACTTTATTGAGGTTCTTTTACTTTTGATCACTTGCTGCTGTAACACTGAATGTCTCCACTAATAGATTAATATCTTATCTTATCTTATGGAAACCTTCATCTCACTTAATCTCTTCTGGAGGAAGTTTTAAGGCAGAGTCAGTCAGTCAGAGCCAGTCAGTCAGTCAGTCAGTCAGTCAGAGTCAGTCAGTCAGAGTCAGTCAGTCAGTCAGAGTCAGTCAGTCAGAGTCAGTCAGTCAGTCAGTCAGTCAGTCAGAGTCAGTCAGTCAGTCAGTCAGTCAGTCAGTCAGTCAGAGTCAGTCAGAGTCAGTCAGTCAGTCAGTCAGTCAGAGTCAGTCAGTCAGAGTCAGTCAGTCAGTCAGTCAGTCAGTCAGAGTCAGTCAGTCAGAGTCAGTCAGTCAGTCAGTCAGTCAGGGGTGGACAGGTATGATCAGCTCCTCACCTGTGTGGTGTCGGCCGTCTCAGACAGTTTCTGGTGTTATTTCCTGTGTGGAGGAGCTCGCTGCCTCCTACAGACGTTCCTACAGTGTTTCGCTGCCCCTGCAGTTTGTTTTGAAGTGCCGAACCGTCGCCGCCGGCGTGAGTGCTGACATCTTTTGCTTCCCTTCGTTGATTGTAGTTTTAATGATGCTTAAGTAAAGTCTTCCGCAGTGGAGCCAGAGAGGGTTTACGGCTGCTTTGAAATCAGATGGAAGTATATATTTAATTTTGCTGCTGGATGGCTGCGGGCGCTCGCAGACTCGCAGATTAATTGGCACAGCGTTGCGTTCCCCTCTAATGCTGCTGCACCTTCATTATCGGCACAGGGAAGATTTGACTGAGATAAAACTTTGTGTAAAAGGCGGAGCTCCTCTGTGAGGTTTCTGCACTACTTACCTGAAAGTTTCTTGACTTTCCTCCGCTTGTCAGAACTCGGAGTGTCAGCAGCGGTGCAGCGGGGAGCGCTGATCCCTCTGTAAACTTCCAGCGGACGGCTTTCCATCTAGAATGTAAATAAGCTGGTGTGAAATAAATAACGTGCACAAGTTTATCTCATAAATGCAGCAGGGAGGTTTGCCGGCAGGCCGCAGCTCACCGAGGCTTTAATCAAACTCTGCTCTCTTTGCTCCCAAATATGTTCAATAAAAGATCCCACAAAGGGTACATATGTTTGGCTGTTTGCCTCCCTTGCATCATCTTTGTATGTTAATGGGGAGAAAAGTACACTTTACAAAGGTTTGTCATTTTCCGGCAGAGCTCGGTGACATCTCTGGGACGTGTCAGCCTTTCAGCCGGATCCTGTTTCAGCAGCAGCAGCAGCAGCAGCAGCAGCAGGGACGACACGGGGCAGAAACACATGAAATATTTATGCTAATTGTTGCAAAACTTCCCACAAAAGACGACAAGAGGCATGTGATGAGGAGCTGTCAAGCGGCGCTGTCATAATGACGAGCCCCAAACCCACGGAGGAGCAGAAATCAAAGGCTCGTGCACGCAGCGCTCGGGTCCCGGACGGGGCGCGCAGAAGGTCGGAGCCCCTTTAAAAATATTTATAATGAAGGGCTGGCATCAGGAGCGCGTCGGAGCGAATTAGCCGACACGGGCGTCACGGCGCTGCTTCGGGCCTGCGGGCTGACTCTGCCTCTACCTGACTCCTCAATCTCTTTCAGCGTCTGTCTGCGCCTCAGTCAAGAAGCCAAAGCCTGACATGAAAGTCAGGATGCGGGTCTGATAAACTTTGCATATTCCCCAAGAACAAGAGCTGAAGAAAGAGAAATGGCAAGATTAAACATGTGCAACTCAGTAGGCGGGCATAAATAAAACTGTTAAAGTTCCAGCGCCTGGCTTCATTTGCATTTGGCTTTGGAGAGCAGAATGAAAGGCGGCAGAGAACAAGCGGCCTGAAAATGTCGTCTTTGTTTTGACTCACAAACAAGTGTTTTTGGTCGCCGCTCCGTCTTCGTGTGTGTAATGATGATTCAACAAGCTGCAGCTTTCATGGACGCTGTTCAGCAGGAAATATTTGTTGTGTTCTCCGCCTGTGTCAGTTTTTAGTTTTCACTGAATCGCAGCTCCCTCCTCTGCACCGGGGGGATCCTGCCGAGCGCTAATCTGCGTTTAGCCGGAGGAGGCGTGCCGTGGCGGGGCTCCTTCCCTGGGCGTCGCTTTGATCAAAGGCCCAGTGGAAGAAGCTCCTTCAGGGCGAAGAGAGAAAGGCGCTTGATCTCTGCGCTTAATTAGCGGCCCGCTTCTTAATTGTTCATTTTACAGGCCGGGGGAGTGCGCATGTGGCCGCCCGGCGCGCTCATCATGATTCATGACTTGAAGCCGTGATTTGAGCTGAAAAGCTGCTAAATGGTTTCAGAGCCTCTTCTAGTCTGCTGCTTTACATTATGCATGAATGATCTGCTGTGTTCTTTTTATCTTTCACGTTCTCGGAGTAATCGCCGCTTCCTGGAAAAGCTTCGGCGCCGACAGCCGTAGGAGGGGATCCGCCAGGTGATGAGCACCGACGGTATCAACTAACCGGAGCGTCGTTAACTGAGCGGTTAACTGGTTAATAATAACCGGACGGTGACGTGGAGAGAGAGGATGGAGCAGGAAACAAAGAGACCTTTGGAGAGCTCCCGTCCTGATCTGCTGTTTCTGCTCATCACCATTAAAACAAATCCTGAGGCGGGACGGGTGGGGAGGGGGGACACCCATCACCCACCGCCCCCTCCGCCCCCTCCGCCCCCTCCACAGACTCCCCAGAGGGGAGATGTTCAGGGGTTACCACAGTATTCTAATGATTTATCAGACCGACTTGTTATTGTCGAGATGAAGAGCGACGTCACTGATGTTCCTGTTTTTAAAGGTTAAAGCAGCTGAAGCTGGATGATGTCACTGACCCCTCCAGCCCCCCCCACGCCCCCCTCAGCCCCCCCCAGGCTGTAGTTTCATTTTTAAAAACACTCACTGTTCTCATGTTCTCATGTTCTCATGTTCTCACTGTTCTCATGTTCTCATGTTCTCATGTCCTCACTGTTCTCATGTTCTCATGTTCTCACTGTTCTCATGTTCTCATGTTCTCATGTCCTCACTGTTCTCATGTTCTCATGTTCTCATGTTCTCACTGTTCTCATATTCTCACTGTTCTCATGTTCTCATGTTCTCATGTTCTCACTGTTCTCATGTTCTCACTGTTCTCATGTCCCCATGTTCTCATGTTCTCACTGTTCTCATGTTCTCACTGTTCTCATGTCCCCACGTTCTCACTGTCCTCACTGTTCTTATGTTCTCATGTCCTCATGTCCTCACTGTTCTCATGTTCTCATGTCCTCACTGTTCTCATGTCCTCATGTTCTCACTGTTCTCATGTCCTCATGTCCTCACTGTTCTCATGTCCTCACTGTTCTCATGTTCTCATGTCCTCACTGTTCTCATGTCCTCACTGTTCTCATGTTCTCATGTCCTCACTGTTCTCATGTCCTCACTGTTCTCACTGTTCTCATGTCCTCACTGTTCTCATGTTCTCATGTTCTCACTGTCCTCACTGTTCTCATGTTCTCACGTTCTCATGTTCTCATGTTCTCATGTTCTCACGGTTCCATCGGTTCTCGTTTCACGGTACGTTTTAATGGCACTTTGGGACAAACTGTGTTTCTCTGCTCTGATCTGAGTCACTTTTCCTGCTCCGGACTAAAAACTATTCTTCGTCAGCTAACGGAGCTTTTCGTTAGCTTCGTTAGCTTCATTAGCTTCGTTAGCTTCATTAGCTTCGTTAGCTTCGTTAGCTTCGTTATAATGAACATGTTAATTAGTTTGAAGGCGATAAAGTTTGCGTTTTATTTATATTTCAAACGTTCACAAGATAATTTCGTGGTGAATCTAACAGCATAATAAAAACATCTTCAATGTGTTTAATCATTTAAATGTCCCTTCTTTTATTAATGGTTCTTTAATACCTGCTGCAGGTCACGTTCTAACAGACAAACAGACCCGTGAAGACACGTCGGATCTGTTTTATTTCTATTTCACAGACAAACTCCAGTTTGAAGACAGTGAGTACATTTTCTTTTTTACTCATTTATCTAATTTGATGTGACCTGCTAACAGTTTGTCCCGTTAGCTCGGTCCTGCTACGTTTAGCTTAGCTTTGTGTTAGCTAGAATAGCTTAGCCTCGCTAATGTTAGCGTCATAAAGGGTTTGTTCGTTAAAGGACTAAACTGTTATTTCATGTTTGGTCCACTACAGTTAGCTTTGTTCAGCTTCTTTATAACGAACAAATAAATGATAATAAATTCAATGTGACGACTTTATTTCTTTAATATTGACTAAAAAAAATCAACTGTGCTGTTTCATAAATGTTCTAAATAGTTTAGTTTCATCCGACTTCACTGTTTTGTGGAAATAACTGAACATTTTGTCTGATTAATTCTTTTATAATATTTTTTCCTGCTGCAGCCTGAAGCATCACATCTCATCACCACAGATATTCATTCTGTGTTTAAAGAAATATTTCTGAAATCTTCTGCGGACGTCTGGACTTGTTACGTTGTTGTTTCACAGATCTTCACCTTCACACTCCTTCACACGTGGTGTTCTGCCGCCGGCGGTCAGAGGAGGAGGACGACGGCGAGCGAGTGGCGTCTGTAATTATCTCGTCCGTCTGCGGCTCCTCGGCGAAGGAAAAGCTGACATTTGGTTCATGTTGGAGTGGCCGTCGTGGTGATTTCTGCTCGCCGTCTGAAGGTCTGAGGAGTGTGTGAGAGGGGGGGGGGGGTCGGGGGGCGATGGGATTGAAAAGGAAGGCCGGCGATGGGATTATGGGAGCGTGACAATTGAGGATTAGCTCTGCTTTAAACAAATAACACTCGTGCGGGTCAGCAGATCAAGCCGACAGAGGAGCTGCTGCTGACTCCATGAAGACATCATCAATCGATCCAGCTGATCCAGCTGATCCAGCTGATCTGTTTTCACCTGCTGAGCAAAGGAAACGTCCTGAATCCACCCGCTGATCCTTTCAGAGCAAAACCTTCTCTACAATTTACAGCATCACATAGTTTTTTTTTGTGGGGGGGGGGGCAGCACATCGCTGACACACGAGGCTGTTTGAGAAGAACCAGGCCTGCACAGAACCAAAGCATGATGGGAAAAGGCCTGATCAAGGAGCTGATTGGCTGTTAGCTGGAAAAATATCCAGATTTTTTGGAGTAATTGTAACCGAGGTTTAATCTTAAGGAAAAAATATAATAGTGTTATAATAATAATAATATTAGATAATTAATTATCACTAATTCCTAATTAATAATAAAGGTTATTAGTAAAGGCCGAACACACCAGATACACACACTCTTTTCTTTATTTTTATTATTTTCTACATTAATATCAGAGTCAGAAATGATTTAATACACAAACCAGAATATGTTTGAATGGATCAAACTGACGGTGAAACGAGTTTCCAGGCGTCGCTTTGACAAAGTGAGACATCAAGGCCTGGAGACCTGTCTGGGTTAGGGTTAGCATTGTTAGCATTTAGCTAACAGAAGGGAACCAGCTCCCTGTATTCTCACATAAGGGCTCTAAATAATATTAAATTAGATTAAAACTGTCAGAAATGTTTGACACACCGACGAGCTCAAGAATTCACCTGAACACTAAAAGATGTCTGATATTTTTCTGTCAGACTTCCTGAGTCCAGCCGTCACTTCCTGCTCGCTGTGTTTTAAAGAAAAGGTGAACGTCAGAGCTTCCTGCCTGTCGATCAGCCGGCGGAGCGTCTGACAGGAGACCGAACAACAGACAGAGGGAGACAGGCTGACGGCTCAGAGAGGGAGACAGGCTGACGGATCAGAGAGGGAGACAGGCTGACGGATCAGAGAGAGAGACAGGCTGACGGATCAGAGAGGGAGACAGGCTGACGGCTCAGAGAGGGAGACAGGCTGACGGATCAGATCTCCTGACAGGTGAGCGCTGAGCAGCCGACACCAGATCACTGTGGAGCCTCTGATGATCTGTGATCAATAAAAACCCCTCTCAGTGTTTAAAGCTACTGAGCTGTGTGTGTGTGTGTGTGTGAGTGTGAGTGTGTCTGTGTGTGAGTGTGTGTGTGTGTGTGTGTGTGTTGTACAACAGTTTTTTTCTTTATTTTCTTTAAAACACAACAAATGTTTTTGTCTCTTTGTTTCTCTGTTAATAAAGTTTCCTCACTGAGCTGCTCGTCTCCGCCGGCTGCAGACGGACAGACGGACAGACGGACGGCTCGACCTGCAGGAAGAGACTCAGAGTTTAGACAGAGAACTGCTGCTCTGCCCACAGCCCCCGGCTCTGACCCCCCAGCTCTGACCCCCCAGCTCTGACCCTGCAGACTACGTCACCCATCTGATCAGAGGAGGATCAGAGGAGGATCCGACACCTGAGAGCGTCTCCATCTTAAAACCTCATTTTTTTGAACAGAGTTTGGTTCATCGTTGTCGTCTCCACCTGTTGGGTCAGCTGGCCATCTGATCGGCTGTCGGTGCCGCCTTCCTCCCAACTCTTTAACAAATCACCACGTGGGTCACTCGTGCCATCCCAGCATGCTTTGCTCCCTCTGGGGTGGAGCGAGAGAAGTACTGCAGCGCCTCTTCCTCCTCTTCCTCCTCTTCCTCCTCTTCGTGACCATCAGATAACTCGGAGTCATAAATCTCTCTCCTCCTGCACAAAACGCTCTTTTCTCTCTCTGTGTTTCATCTTTTACTGGTGATAAACATAAAAGCGGCGCAGGCGTCAAACGTTCTCATCGATATCATCACTGGACGGTGAATTTGAAGAGGGAGTTTCCTCCTGCGTCGCTCTTCAGGCTCCTCATCTGGGATGAAATAACATTTGTTGCAGCTGATGTGTGTTTGTGTGTCTGGTTTGTTGTTCAGATCAGAGAAGATTCAGAGAAACCTCCTGAATCAATGAACCAATCACGACAGTAATCTTTTTGATCCTTTCATAACGTCGAACTAAAGACAAATCTGTTCAAAGTTCTGCTTCACAAACACCCAGAGAAAGGAGAGAGAGGAGGGAAATCACGGAGAGAACGAGTGTTTCTGGGGAGTCTGAACTGAAGCTGTTTCTTTTTTCCTCTTCACTCACTTCAAAACTACCAGACTCTATTCAGAAAAACAGTAATTTTACTAAGCAGAACACAGGAGTTCACTGTGATGCTGCTGCCTTGATGGGTTAGTTATTTCAGGTACTTTGCTTGTGTTATTGTGTGACTGTTGTGTTTTAAAGGGTTAGTGAGGATAATTTACACATTAGTTAATTAATCAACGCAGCGGTGTCACTGTGAGCTCCTGTGTGCTGCGAGATAAAATTACTGTTTTTGTGAATGGAGTCTGGTGGCTTTGAAGCAAGCGAAGAGAGAGAAAGAAGAGCTTCAGTTCCCAACATAAATCAGTAAAAATATTCTAAATGCAGCGTCCACTTACCTTAATTTGTTTATTGATTTTTATTATTTTTTTTGATCTGCCTTTTTTTAAAGAAGCTAAAATCCATTTGTCTGCTCAAATCAGACGAACTGTCCCTTTAACTTATTGACACCATCTAAAAACATTTAGTTGACTGTTGGTTAGTGCAGCTTTAATAGACGTATTTAATTTGAAACTAACTTGTTCCTTTTCTGTCTCTTTCAGTCTAAACTGCCCCCCCCCCCCTCAGTCTAAACTACAGAATCTGAGAAAGCTGTTTATTCTTTTTTCTGCAGCAGAAATGCAAATGAGCGGCCGCTGCCGGAGGTGAAATCAGCGTCTTTAATTAAAAAATTAGCAGCAAACAAACAATACAAAACATACGAACGATTACAGGAAAAACAACCTGGAGGAGCAGCAGCAGCTTTTTATCTGACGATCAAACATGATTACACAAACACACCAGTGTGTGTGTGTGTGTGTGTGTGTGTGTGTGTGTGTGTGCGTCTGCTGGGGAGCAATTAATAACCAATATTTTCACATCAAATACCGACTTTGATCCAGCAAACATGGATCCGTCCTCCGGAGGAAAAGAGCAAAACTTTACTCTGAGAACAGTTTAGTTCGCTCTGATGAAAACCTTCACGGCAGCGAGTCACATTTTAGTGCAGATTTTCTGTATTTACAGACAAACACAGAGAAAAGTGCTGTTAAACCATCGCAGGAGTTTGCTGCTGCAGCCAAAGTGAACCTGCAGCCAAATCCCGTGATCTCGGCTCTGCGAGACATTTAAGTGACTGATTTAAGTGAGGGTTCAGAGAGCAGAGCTGCTGAGTCCAGGATCAGCACAGACCAAGCTCTGAAGCAGATTTTAGTTTGAAAACACAGGAAAAGAGTTTGGATGTGGAAAAGTAAACCAGACTGTGTGCTCTCCTGCATAAAAACTCTCCCGCTGGTTGATCTTCTCTCTCCAGCAGCTTCAGGAGTTTTTCTTTTTCTTTGTTTTCTCTGCAAACACTCTGCGTGTCTCCGCCGCCCCCTGGTGGCCGACTCACCAAACATCTAAACACTAAACACAGAGAAAAGTTTTATTCCTTTAATTTCACTCAAACTGTTTGATTAAATAGTTGAAGTGAAATATTTATAGATTTTCTAAACATTTTATTTCTGACTCTGATTATGAACATTTAGTTTTGATTGATTTGGTCTTTGACATGTTTGGGATCAGGTGACAGCTTTCCTGTTTACTTGACTGACTGACTGATTGATTGATTGATTATTGTCATGTCGTGTACATAATGTATCCGACCTTCAGACTTTTACAAACTTTTCCTTTTAGTACAGGATCACAGGTTGTTACAGCTGAACTAAATCTGCTGTCCTCCAAAGCTCAGCAGAGAAAAACAGCCACAGTAAAAGTTCCTTCCTGAAACTGAACTCAGGTTTTTCTTCTTCGTCCTTCAGCCAAAAGAGAAAAAGAGCTTTTCTTATCTTTTCTGTCTTCACGGCTGCACAGGAGCTTCTCTGTCTTTTATTTCACACAAACTGTTCTTCATGAGACAAAAGGTTTCGTTTCCATGTCATCGATCAGGACGGTTTCTCTCTGGAAGAAGGATTTGGATCTCTGTTTCCAGCCTGAAGTGTCCTGATCAGATATCTTCTCAGTGGCTCTCTGATCGATCAGACCTGTCTGGAGGTTCCTGCTGCTGTTTCTCTCACTAACGGTGATGTTTGGGTGTAAAAGTGTGGTGGACGGATTCTTTAGTGGTTCGATGTTTCTAAACGATCATTTCCTGTTAGTTACTGACTGACATCTCCATTGATCCTGATACATCTGATAACTGATCATCAGTTTGTCTCCAGAGATGTTTAGAAAAGAGGAAAGTCTCAGGTTTCCATCAAAAACTGATCTTAAATGACGCTTGTTAAACAGAAATAATCTGTGAGTAAAAGCAGCAGAGAGCAAATAAGGACAGAAGAATAAAGAACGTGAGGAGGAGAGCGAGGGATTCAGGAGAAGCTGTTTCTGCTCCTCAGAAGTCCGTCAGCTCCATCTGGTGGACACCTGGTGCAGCTACACCCCCCCACCTGTGGCTCCTCCTGCTCTGGCTGCTGTCGGGGGCCGCAGGTTGTTTCAGACCTGGACTCTGTGACGGCCTCCTCCAGGACTCTGGCTCGACCTGAAGTCCGTTAACAGGTGAGAATCTGACCAGAGGAAAAGTGTGAATGTCTGAACAGTAGAAACATCTGTTCAGTTCTTCAGGTGTCTGGAGAACATTTAGCTTCTGAGGAGTTTATAAGAGAATATAAATACGGATTTAACAGGTAAAAACCTTTTTCCCAGGAGACACCTGGGCCAGAGGATCACTGACGTTATTACAGCAACAGACACAATGTGAACCACAGCAGGGACTGATGTGATACCGACCAATCAGAGGACGCTTCTTTATACAGACTGATACCGACCAATCAGAGGACGCTTCTTTATACAGACTGATACCGACCAATCAGAGGACGCTTCTTTATACAGACTGATACCGACCAATCAGAGGACGCTTCTCTACAGACTGATACCGACCAATCAGAGGACGCTTCTCTACAGACTGATACCGACCAATCAGAGGACGCTTCTTTATAGACTGATACCGACCAATCAGAGGACGCTTCTCTACAGACTGATACCGACCAATCAGAGGACACCAGAGGCTGTTACGCCCCCGTAGTGATCAGGTTCAGGAAGGAGTGGCTGCATGTTTCAAAGCTTTGTTTCCTGATTCAGTTTTTCCTCTGAGGTCAGACGGATTTAGATTTTTACACCCGTGGGGCCACAGATCTGGAGGAAGCCCCCCAGGAGAGATTTACACCTGAAGAGAAAGACGCGTGTGTCACTGCTGGTAGTTTTCAGGTGGAAGCAGCAGCAGTTTGCTGTAATCTGACCTCAGTCTTTCTCTGTCAGAACCGGTCTGACAGCTCTGAGACTGACTGAAGCTGCCGATCGTATCGTTACAGGAGTTCTTCTCCTCGTCTGTGCCACCAACACAGAACAGAACAGAGACTACGTCAACATAAAGGTGCCAAAACAAAGACGTTCCCTCTCCGATCCTCCAACCAGAGGCTGAAACAGCTGTTAGATCATTGTTACAGCCAAAACAAACTTCTCACAAAGACTTCAGGGACTATCACGACTCAAAACACAGCACAGCATTAGCAAGATACCGATAAGTTTTAGCTAGCTAAGTCTTTTTTTGTCCTGATTGAAGAGACTTTTCATCATCGTGTGTTTGTTGGTTCCAGGATGGAGCAGCTTGGATCGGACTCTCCTGAAGCCAGCTGTGTGTCCGTGAAGAGCGACTGGTCTATGGATCGTCCTGTTACCTTTAAAGATGGAGAACCTGCTGACAGAAGGTGAGACCTTAAAACGGAAGTTTCTTACTTCACATCTAACGATGAGAGCAGAAGCTCGTTTGACTGCCGACGGACGAGGTTAGTTTAGAGGAAAGCGTCCTGTAGCAGGATTCAGCTGTCTGAGATCTCTTCCTTTAGCAGAGGAGGAGGAGGATTATTATTATTATTAACAGCAGGTCAGAACGTGGCTCCACTCTTTGCTCGTCTGAGTGAAATCAATTGAAATGTGGCTCGTCAACAGGAAGCAGCAGTTATTCCCTAAAATTTAGATCAGATTTAAGAGCAACCTGACCCCCCCCCCCCATCTAAAACCCCTCTATGGGGCGGCCATGACGGCCGGACCGAAGCTCAGAGGTGAGATGAGGATCTATAAGTGCTATAAGGACTCTTCTGCAGGTCTCCAGCTTCATTATTCACACTCAGAGCTCTGTGGGCGTCTGTTGAAGCCCAGAGCAGCAGCACAGACCAGAACCAGGACCAGGACCTGGATCAGGACTCGGCCTCAGGATTCCTCCAACGTCTCCATCAGCTGGCTGAAGGTGAAAACGTGTCCGTCGGTGTGTGCAGCGGTGTGAATGTTCCTCTGCAGCGAACCGAGCCAACACCCAGGACTTAAAGGGGTCCTGGTACCTTAACGTTAAACTGGTCCCGGCTGTCCGAGGCTCAGACCGGCTGTGTGATCATAATAATCATATTAATAACGTTCTAACTAACAGCAAGTCAACATGTTTCATTTCCCTGATTAGTGACACCAGTTGGCATCGTGTCATATGCAGAGTTTAGACTTTTAGACCACTGATGGACTTCAGCCAGAATGATTGTTTTGTCCTGATTGAAGAGACTTTTCATCATCGTGTGTTTGTTGGTTCCAGGATGGAGCAGCTTGGATCGGACTCTCCTGAAGCCAGCTGTGTGTCCATGAAGAGCGACTGGTCTATGGATCGTCCTGTTACCTTTAAAGATGGAAAACCTGCTGATGGAAAGTGAGACCTTAAAACTGAAGTTTGTTATTATCTGACTCTGTGCAAGACTTCGTAGTTTGTTGTTCCACCTGAAAAATAAATCGTTTCAAGGCGACATCATAGTGAACACCTGGATAAGAGCCAGCGGTCAAACAATTCAGTGTTACACAGCAAATCGAGTCCAACAGGGACACAAAATCAATATTTGTCTGTTTCTGTGAAAAACTAAACATCCAACAATCAGAGCAGTCGCTAATTTGACTGCAGACAGATGAGATCCAGTCCAGCCTGTAAATGGTACCATAGACCTGCATCCAGCTGTTTAAAAGCTCGTCCTTTTCCAGGTAATGTTTGCCAAACCCTGATTTGACCTTTGTCTCCTCCGACACTACTATCACGGCGCAGCATTAGCAAAATACTGATAAGTTTTAGCTAGCTAAGTCTTTTTTTGTCCTGATTGAAGAGACTTTTCATCATCATGTGTTTGTTGGTTCCAGGATGGAGCAGCTTGGATCGGACTCTCCTGAAGCCAGCTGTGTGTCCATGAAGAGCGACTGGTCTATGGATCGCCCTGTTACCTTTAAAGACGGGGAACTTGCTGATGGAAGGTGAGACCTTAAAACATTTAAATCCTAGCGCCCTTCATAAACTGGTGCCCCGTGCATACTGTTGGCACAACCAGAGGGGGCACGTGGGGGCATGTGGGGCCTCCGTCCAATCCAAGATGGGGGCTGAGATCACATGTTCCTTTGTTCAAAAGCAGCCACTGAGCTCAATCTTCCAGACTCATTTAGATGTTCTCACCAGTGGACGACGCCTTCAGCTACTATTGGTCAGTGTGACATGTGACCCATGACATCATCAGGTCAACAAACCAGACTCTGGGTTGCTTTGAACATTTGAATCATAAAAACACTGAAATGGTTAAACTGGGGAAGAGCAGTGACTTGCTGCTGTCACCTTCATCTGACCCACAAATATCAAACTCAGTCAAGAAAGGTGACCGGACAACCCTTCAGTTCTTTAAAGTCTTTAAGTTGTTCAAAAAGACAGACGATCCTCTGATAAAAAATGAGAGTTGACATGCAGCAGTCAGAGCAGTATTTACTCATCGTGATAGAAAACCTGTAACTGTGTGCAGATTTGAATCATGAAGTGTCCTTTAACTTGTTTCCTCCACAGAGTTCAAGGGGAGAGCTCCAATGATCAGCCCTACCAGCACCAACCAACAGAACTGGACTCCATCTTTATGGTGTGCTCATGTACAAACACACCTGTTACTATCATCCAGGTTGAATTAAATCCAGTTTAGATTAAATGTCCAGTTTGTCTGTTCCAGCTGCTGGAGGAGAACATCGTCACTTTTGTGAAAAACGAGCTGAAGAAGATCCAGGAGGCTCTGAGACCAGATTATCAGGAGTCCTTAGAGCGTCACAGTGAGGACGAGGTGTTGGATGGTGAAGATGAAGAGCAGGGGAGGAGCAGCAGAGAGGCATTTCTGAAGGTCACGCTGGACTTCCTGAGGAGGATGAAGCAGGAGGAGCTGGCTGAGCTTCTGCAGAGCAGTAAGAGGATTTTAACAGATTTACCACGATGGAAAAGAGAGATTTAGATTTCCAAACTCTTCTGTAAATATGCTGCACACATCTGCATCAGATCAGAGGCTGATATGATTTCCTGTTTGTTTATTCAGGGACTGTATTCATGAATGCTGCAGTGTGTCAGCGTAAACTCAAATCTAACCTGAAGCAGAAGTTCCAGTGTGTGTTTGAGGGCGTCACCAAAGCAGGAAACCCAACGCTGCTGAACCAGATCTACACAGAGCTCCACATCACAGAGGGGGGGGCTGCAGAGGTCAACGATGAACATGAAGTCAGACAGATTGAAGCAGCTTCCAGGAAACCAGACAGACCAGAAACAACCATCAGGTGTGAGGACGTCTTCAAAGCCCCACCTGGAAGAGAGGAACCAATCAGAACAGTGATGACAAAGGGAGTGGCCGGCATCGGGAAAACAGTCTTAACGCAGAAGTTCACTCTGGACTGGGCTGAAGACAAAGCCAACCAGGACATACAGTTCATGTTTCCTTTCACCTTCAGACAGCTGAATGTGCTGAAAGAGAAAAAGTGCAGCTTGGTGGAACTTGTTCATCGATTCTTTCCTGAAACCAAAGACGCAGGAATCTGCAGGTTTGAAGAGTTCCAGGTCGTCTTCATCTTCGACGGTCTGGACGAGTGTCGACTTCCTCTGGACTTCATCAACAATGAGACCCTGACTGATGTGACAGAGTCCACCTCAGTGGATGTGCTGCTGACAAACCTCATCAGGGGGAATCTGCTTCCCTCTGCTCGCCTCTGGATAACCACACGACCTGCAGCAGCCAATCAGATCCCTGCTGAGTGTGTTGGCATGGTGACAGAGGTCAGAGGGTTCACTGACCCTCAGAAGGAGGAGTACTTCAGGAAGAGGTTCAGAGATAAAAAGCAGGCTGACAGAATCATCTCCCACATCAAGACGTCACGAATCCTCCACATCATGTGCCACATCCCGGTCTTCTGCTGGATCACTGCTACGGTTCTGGAGGTTCTGCTGAAGAACACAGAAGAGGAAGAGGAGCTGCCCAAGACCCTGACTGAGATGTACATCCACTTCCTGGTGGTTCAGACCAAACTGAAGAACATCAAGTATGATAGAAGATCTGAGACAGATTCACACTGGAGTCCAGAGAGCAGGAAGATGATCGAGTCTCTGGGAAAACTGGCGTTTGAGCAGCTGCAGAAAGGGAACCTGATCTTCTATGAATCAGACCTGACAGAGTGTGGCATCGATATCAGAGCAGCCTCAGTGTACTCAGGAGTGTTCACACAGATCTTCAGAGAGGAGAGCGGACTGTACCAGGACAAGGTGTTCTGCTTCGTCCACCTGAGCGTCCAGGAGTTTCTGGCTGCTCTTTATGTCCATCTGACCTTCAACAACTCTGGACTCAATCTGCTAGAAGAAAAAAGAAATTCCTGGTGGTCTGAAGTTTTCCTGGACAAATCAACTCATTTCTACCAGAGTGCTGTGGACAAGGCCTTACAGAGTCCAAACGGACACTTGGACTTGTTCCTCCGCTTTCTTCTGGGCCTGTCACGACAGACCAACCAGAAATACATGCAAGGCCTGCTGAGGCAAACAGGAAGTAGCTCAGAGACCAATCAGGAAACAGTCAGATACATCAAGAAGAAGATCAGTGAGGATCTGTCTCCAGAGAAAAGCATCAACCTGTTCCACTGTCTGAATGAACTGAATGATCGTTCTCTAGTGGAGGAGGTCCAACAGTTCCTGAGATCAGGAAGTCTCTCCTCAGATAAACTGTCTCCTGCTCAGTGGTCAGCTCTGGTCTTCATCTTACTGTCGTCAGAAGAAGATCTGGACGTGTTTGACCTGAAGAAATACTCTGCTTCAGAGGAGGCTCTTCTGAGGCTGCTGCCAGTGGTCAAAGCCTCCAACAAAGCTCTGTAGGTGCACACATGACCTGATTAAATGTAGTTTTCTTTTAGTCAAGACAGAAAACTCGTGTTTGCAATTGATCTGATCTGTTGCTTTGCTGATTCAACCTCAGGCTGAGTGGCTGTAAACTCACAGAGAGAAGCTACGACGCTCTGTCCTCAGTTCTCAGCTCTGACACCTCCAGTCTGAGAGAGCTGGACCTGAGTTACAACGACCTGCAGGACTCAGAGGTGAAACTTGTTTCTGCAGGACTGGAGAGTCCTCACTGCAGACTGGAAACTCTCAGGTCAGGATTCAGGTGTTTGTAAAAGGTCACCGTGCTAACTTTTATTTAACCTATGTTTTACATTTGATATGTCAGTTAACCAACTAAAAATCATCAGGCTGAGCTGCTGTAACGTCTCTGAGAGAAGCTGTGAAGCTCTGTCGTCAGTTCTGAGCTCTGAGACCTCCAGTCTGACAGAGCTGGACCTGAGCAACAACGACCTGCAGGACTCAGGAGTGAAGCTGCTGTCTGTTGGACTGGGGAGTCCACACTGCACACTGGAGAGTCTCAGGTCAGGATTCAGCTTCTTTCGTTTTTCCAAGAGTCATTTGGCATGTTGAAACTGAAACAGTTAGCTGACTCAGGAGCTGGTGAAACTTGCCAGGAAAACATCTGGGTTCTGGACCAACACGAAGACGCTTCTTTAAAAAAAACACACGGGGAAAACCTCTGGAGATGGAGAACAATCACATGCAAAAGAGTTTATTGTGTTTACTGCGTTGTGTGGCAGAAAATCCTGAAGGTTAAACTTCAGCCTTCAACCTCACAGATATTCGGGGCACAGTAACATAGTTAGTTAGTTTGGACCTCAGCGGTGAAGCTGTTAGTTCTGACTGGACCTGAACGCTCCGCTGATGGGAGAGAGGACCTCCTGTGATTTCTAGTTTCACTTAAAAACATCCTCAGCATACTTCAGCCTCACGTCCTGCCTCCTGCGGTGTTTCAGTAGGTGCTAACACCCTGATTCACCCTGAACTAATTCTGATGCGAACTTGCTAAAATGTTTCTGAAGTGTTGCGTGTTGGCTGAGTGGAGGTCAAATATCCTCTGACTCAAGATACAACACTGACAAAGTCTTTCTGTTGGAGCCACATTCATAGCAAATGGTTAAACCGGCAGAAGATACAGATTCAGCTGAGGAGGCCAATTCCCCCTTTGATAAACTTACATGAACATTAATCATCAAAACACCACATGAGGAGGAGGTTGGGGTGGCAGACCAGCTAACAACATTAGCATGAACATAAAAATGTGATGTTTGGACACACAGTGAATGAACCAGTTATTGTGAAGCAGCTGATTTAAGTTGGTCAACACGGCGCTAACGCTATGTTAGCTCAGGTAGCATCACTGACAGTCTCATTACTGCTGTGAGCGTCTAGTGCTAATTCTTAGACGATGGACAAATGTGAACATCTATGTGGAACAAATGTGTGAATGTGCGCTGACAGTCCGACCCTGTTTCTTTGGTTGTTTATGTGTGTGTGTAGTTTGTCTGGATGTCTGATCACAGAGGAAGGCTGTGCTGCTCTGGCCTCAGCTCTGAGCTCCAACCCCTCCCACCTGAGGGAGCTGGACCTGAGCTACAACCACCCAGGAGACTCAGGAGAGAGGCTGCTGTCTGCTGGACTGGAGGATCCTCGCTGGAGGCTGGACACTCTCAGGTGTGAACGTGTGGTCAGACAACAGCAGCTGTTTCTCCGTCAGTCAGGAGGAGCTCAGGTGGGTCTGACTGAAGGTGTATGAAGCTGATTGTGACTTTGCTTCCTCCTCCAGAGTGGACCACGGTGGACAGCAGAGGCTAAAACCTGGTCTGAGGAAGTGTGAGTACGCTTTGTGCTTTACATTTGATTCACAAGATTGCATTTATTTAGCTCACGCTTTTGTCCAATATGTGCGTTCAGCTATGAAGAATACAAGAATCAAGCGAATACATAAAACAAATCCTGGAGGTTTTCTTTCACCGACAGTCAGTAACGTTGTTAATGAATCCACGGACGATAACCTGCAGCCGCTCTGTCTCTTCTCTCCCCATCAGACGCCTGTGAACTGGAGCTGGACACAAACACTGCTAACAGAGAGACCGTCCTGTATCACAGCAGGGCGGTGGGCTACGCCTACAATGACCCTCAGCCGTATCCCGATCATCCGGACAGGTTTGCCTTCTGTCCTCAGCTGCTGTGCAGCGACGGTGTGACTGGTCGCTGCTACTGGGAGGCGGAGTGCACAGGACAAGTTTATATATCAGTGAGCTACAGAGGAATCAGAAGGAGAGGAGACAGCAGAGACTGTGTGTTTGGAAGGAACAAGCAGTCGTGGTGTCTGAGCTGCTCTGACTACAGCTACTCTGTCTGGCACAATAACAGAGAAACATCCGTCCCCTCCATGTACTCCTTCCTCTCCGGCATCACACACACAGTGGGAGTGTTTGTGGACGTTCCTGCCGGCTGTCTGTCCTTCTACAGAGTCTCCTCCGACTCGCTGATCCACCTCCACACCTTCAGCGCCGCCTTCTCTGAGCCTCTGTATCCCGGCTTTGCGGTCTGGTTCGCCGGCTCCTCGGTATCGCTGAAGGTCTGAGATTCTCTGCTGCAGACACGAACCCTGACTGAAGATCAGCTGGTTCAGCCGTGGACGAACCTCTCTGCTCGTTTTCGTCATCTTTACTTTTGCAGCCAGCGTGTCGGCCATGACACTCTGCGGCTCAGCTCTTATTTTGGATTGTCGTGAATTGATGCTTTTATTGTGGAAAACCTACAGAAATGTGACATCAGTGAAGCAGCAGCAGCTCGACATGAAACTCTTCAGACACTGAAGCACAACACAGCCGACACACTGTGTTATATTGTATTTGCATATCTGTAATCTGATCTAATGATACTGACGTCTATATATTCTATATCTATGTTTTTACTACACTGTTCATGTAAAAACCCAACAAGGAACAAGAGTTGAAAATTATTGTCAGCTGTAAATCATCAGTTTGATGTGTGTGTTCAGATAAATCTAAATAAAGCTGATTATTATTATAACAGGAAGTGGCATGAAAAGACCCCAGTGAAGTAAAAGTACCTCAGACTTGAGTCCAGAGTGACTCGTCTCATCAAACAAGCAAACAGACGAAGACACGGCTGAAACGTTTTTATTTCACAAGCTGAAGCTGCTCAGAGAAAAACAAGAAGGCTCCAAAACTGTCAGAAGATCTGCAGTCAGCTGACATCTCAAACCCAGCGGCCTTCTGGGAAACTGAGTCCACACTGAGGCCTCAGTCGTCTCCTCCACACAGACTCAGCAGAGCCGTCTGGTAGTCTCCCTTAGTGTGCTCCTGCAACACAGAAGTACTGCAGTAAGTACTACTACTACTACAACTACTAATAATAGTACTAGTACTGCCCTGTCCCTGTGTGGTACTCACAGCGATGGTCTGGTACAGCGACCGCTTGTGCTGCTTCTTGAACTCTGTTCTGATCTTCATCAGGTCGACTTCACAGCGAGAAACCAGGATCCTGGTCACCACCTTCTCCTTCGCTCCTTTACTCTGCAGGGAGGCAGGAAGGACAAGATGGAGGACAGACGGACGTCAGAGCAGGCTGACGGACGGTCAGTATTATCACTGATAGAAACATGGAAGTAAAACTACTGTAAAACTACTAGAAATACTCTGTTACAAGTGAAAGTACAAAAATACTGGCATCCAAATATACTTAAAGTTCCCATATGAGGTGCAGTCTGTATCTAGTTGTGCAGATTACAACCAACAGAGTGTGTAGGAGAACATTAGTTGTATCAAACAAATCAGTTTTCTCACGTGTGAAGTACGTTTGAACTATTACAGTAGAAATAACGTATTTATTCACTGAGTGCATGAAGTGAAGAGCTTTTATGTAACAGCTCTTAAACCACATTTATCCAAAGTTTGACTCTCAAACTTCTCACAACAAAGTTTGGTCTCTGTCTTCATGGTACCGAAGCCGAGCTGCTACTTTAAAACACCAGAGGCTGTTTGTCTCTTCTGGGCTTCTGTAGAAACACGGATGTGCAGGATGGAGGAGATATAAAGGACTAGTGGTAGGTCCCCCTAAATCCTACAGACTGCCCCTTTAGTGCAGAATAACGTCTTATTATTGGAATAGATTTGATCAGTGAGGTGTTGATCACTTGAATGTTGCAGCTCATTTTATTAACGATGTACAGCTGGAAGATGGTATGTCCGGTCTTATTGATGAGGTAGTTTAGACTTTGTGGAGGACGTGGTGGAACACAAGCAGAAGATAAAAGGAAAACCAACCTTCATGGCTTCACTGAGTCTGTTGGCGAAGTACAGCTGCCTGTTTTCAAAGCACTCCACTGTGGAGAGAAGAGGAGGGTTTACCGAGAGCCTGGACCTGAGCGACTGTGGAATAGCCCTTTAACCCCCCCGCCTGGCGCTGATGTGGTGCTTGTTACCCAGAGTGAGGAAGGACTTCTCCAGATCTCCCTTCACCTCCTTCCTGATGCTCTCCTTCATGTCGTACGGACTGTAGCTCTTGTAGCGCTCGAACACTGACGGCACCAAGCAGAGAAACAGACAGCTCAGACAGAAACACTGTGTGTGTGTGTGTGTGTGTGTGTGTGTGTGTGTGTGTGTGTGTGTGTGTGTGTGTGTGTGTGTGTGTGTCTGTGTGTGTGTGTGTGTGTGTGTGTGTGTCTGTGTGTGTGTGTGTGTGTCTGTGTGTGTGTGTGTGTGTGTGTCTGTGTGTCTCTGTGTGTGTGTGTGTGTCTGTGTGTGTGTGTGTGTGTGTCTGTGTGTGTCTGTGTGTGTGTGTGTGTGTGTGTGTGTGTGTGTGTGTGTGTGTGTGTGTGTGTGTGTGTGTGTGTGTGTGTCTCTGTGTGTGTGTGTGTGTGTGTGTGTGAGTGCGTGTGTGTCTGTGTGTCTCTGTGTGTGTGTGTGTGTGTGTGTGTGTCTGTGTGTGTGTGTGTGTGTGAGTGCGTGTGTGTCTGTGTGTCTCTGTGTGTGTGTGTGTGTGTGTCTCTGTGTGTGTGTGTGTGTGTGTGTGTGTGTGTGTCTGTCTGTCTCTGCGTGTGTGTCTGTGTGTCTGTGTGTGTGTGTGTGTGTGTGTGTGTGTGTGTGTGTGTGTCTGTCTGTCTCTGCGTGTGTGTGTGTGTCTGTGTGTGTGTGTGTGTGTGTGTGTGTGTGTGTGTGTGTGCTGCAGGTGTGTCTCACCTTTCTGCAGGTGGGGGACGCTCCTCTGGGCCATGATGGAGATCCAGGTCACCACGTCGGTTCCCTTCCTCTTCACTCCGGCTTCATAGAGACACTGAGAGGTTCACAGGTCCACGGGTTAATTGATCGATCGATCGATTCCTCACTACATCTATTGATCGCTGAAGCGACCAGAACTCTTTACAGGAATCAGTGTGACTCACTCTGGCGTCCTCGTCGATCTTCTCGTAGTCGACCACGTTAGAGGGTTCGTCTCTCTTCGTCTGCACATCGAGAAAAACACTGACGTCAGCACTGAAGGTAAAAACCAGCCTGAGCCGAACACAGACGGCCAGCGAGGTCAGAGGTCAGAGGTCAGAGGTCAGAGGTCAGAGGTCCAACCTGCCACCGTGTCAGTATGGTAACCACATGTTTGTTAATGTTGCCATGACAACAAAAGTCTGGTATGTTATTAGACGCTCTCATCCAGGTAAAAAAAAACCCAGACCAATAGAAAAGTTTCACATTAGACCAACAGTTGTTGACGACATCATTCTGACTTCATTCTGACTTTATTCTGACTTCATTCTGACTTTATTCTGACTTTATTCTGACTTCATTCTGACTTTATTCTGACTTCATTCTGACTTTATTCTGACTTCATTCTGACTTTATTCTGACTTTATTCTGACTTTATTCTGACTTTATTCTGACTTCATTCTGACTTTATTCTGACTTCATTCTGACTTTATTCTGACTTCATTCTGACTTTATTCTGACTTCATTCTGACTTTATTCTGACTTCATTCTGACTTCATTCTGACTTTATTCTGACTTCATTCTGACTTTATTCTGACTTTATTCTGACTTTATTCTGACTTCATTCTGACGTTACTAGAAATGTGTCTGCAGCAGTAAAGCTGCTTGAATGTAACTTGCTGTAAGCAGAAAGATCACTGAAGCTCCATCAGCTGCAGGGTCGGAGCATTAACATTAACGGACACTTTTCAGACTGTTGGGTGTCACATTGATGGACCATCAGAACAGACAAAGCAGCTAGCATAAATCAGCAACAGTTAGCATCTCAGCTACCTGAACCAGAGCCAGCAGCAGCTTGGCGAAGTCTCCTGATGTGTCTCCTGCTACATCTTTCTCCAACTCCTTCTTAAACACTGCAGAGTGAAAGAAAGGAACACGATTAGAGACGATCCTGAGCTAACATTAGCCACATAAGCTAACTGGCTTAACCAATAACCAATATACCGTAGTGTCAGTATCAGTTTACACTTTAACCTTAGCATTAGCATGCTAACTTTAGTGCTTGATGCTACTAGCTGAGTCACTTTGTCAGTAGCGGTGCCCTGTAGGGACAACTATCAGTTCCTGTCATAATATGTGTGATATTTAATGGAATATTGATATCAATATTGGTAATATTATTAGAGTTGAATCGTAGTAAACTATAGAAGTTGGCTGAAGTTGCCACTAGTCGATGCTGAAGAGCCATTTTTTACTGACAGCAACTTTAAGTTGAAGAATTTAAAGAAATATAACACTTCATTCCTGATTTCTGATTATTATTATTAGAAGATTTCCAAACGTACTCTCTTTGTAAACCTTCTTGATCTCCATCAGCTCTTCGTTGTTTCTGGAGCAGACGATCTCGATTAGCGTCTCCTCGTCTGTGCCGAGTCCCTGGAGACAAAAGTACAGCAGGTAAACCTCCTCGTCTCAGAAAACTACCACTAATATCACATGAAGGCCATTCTGTCAAAACCGTCTGATCAGCCAAAGACATTTTTCAGCCACCAAGTAGGAACAAACGCCCATAAATCTCTGCTGGTCCTGTTTTATACCAAAATAAGTACGAAAACTAAAAGAACTCATTTTGCTTAAAATCAGCTCCTGTGACTGAAACAGTGAATTAAACTATTAACACTGATGCTTCAACATTAGAGCAGCTTTTGACTGTTGCAGCAGCTCTAGTTTGACTTTCTTTAAGCACAGTGAGACAGTTTAGGTCCCTGGGGGTCCCTGGGAGTCCCTGGGGGTCTCTGGGGGTCTCTGGGGGTCCCTGGGGGTCCCTGGGGGTCTCTGGGGGTCGGGCCCCTCCAAAGGGTCAAAGGGTTTGAATGTGTCTTTGGTTGACCTGTTACCAACTCTGACCTCAAATCATTTAGTGCTTGAAGTAAGTACACGTTGGGTCTCTGACCTTCATGGAGGCTTTGAGCTCGGAGGCGTCGTACTGAGCGGTGCTCTTCATCAGACCCAACATCAGAGCCTCCAGAGAGCCGGACAGCGCCCCCTTCAGGGCGGCGATCAGATCCTGAAAAGGTGAAAGGGAGCACTAAAATTAAAAATGGCATTAAAGTGTCACATCGCTGACCGATCAGGGCCCACGCACGAGATGTCTGCGAGCGTTTTCATCGAAGGAGAAACATTTTGAACCTTCTTGGCGAGTCGTTCGTACTCGAAGGCGATCTCCCTCCGCTGCTCGTAGCTGCGTCTGGTCAGGATGTCGATGATGGTCTGTTCGTCGACGCCTGCAGGATTTAAGGAGCACATTTTTTAAGTTTTAGGTTCAGTCAGTCAGAGTCACGGATCTGTCAGGGTTTCATTCATAATAACCATCAATAAGACAGTTTAACCTCCGTTTCCTCATCGTCTAAACTCAAATTAAAGCTCTGTGTGATTAAAGGCTCCTTATATGAACATTTGGAACCACTAACAGTCGCACTGAAGAGCAGCATCTCAAAACAACCAGAACCAGAGTTGTTCTGCTGTTGACTGAAAGAACCAACAACAGTTTCTCCTTGGAGGGAGATGTTCCCACAAACAGACTCAGATGAACTAATGTTCTTGCTCAGAGGAGCTCAGATTACAGAACACTCGGAGAGAAAAGGTTCCACTGCTGCTGCATTAATGCTCCGATGATGACAGAGAACATTTATCTGTCTGTTTCTTTGTTTCGGGACGTCCTGCTTTGACTGCAGCTCACACAGGAAGCTGAGTCACAGCAGCTGGACAAACCTGCAGCTGTCCACAGACACAAAGAGTGCGTTCAGCTCACAGGTTTGATCCCTCGCTGCTGCACCATCAGTGGTTTTAGTGGAATTCCTCTGACTTTAGTCAGCGCCTGATCTGAGCAGAAAGCAGCTCCCACGTGGACAGAAGTCAGTAATCTGATATCTGACTGGATGAAATCAGACTTCTGGCAGGTCGTTCTCTGCTGAGACACACAAAATATTTCCACCACTTTAAAAACAGGAAAAATCTAAAAGACTGGCAAACGTCCCCTAAAAGAAAAGTGTGTTCTGATGGCGGCCCAACAGGGAGGGTTCATCCTCTGGAGAGCAGGCACTTAAAGCGTCAAGCGTCTGTTGTTGAGATTCGTGTTTCTGCACCAAAGTGGACCGTCTCTGACTAATATAAGAGTTTTAGCCGCTAAGCTAAGCTAGCATCACCACCAGAATCCACAGCAGCTTTTAGCGCCAGATACTCGATTTCCTTTCCCACTGCAGACAGAACCCCCTCAGTGTAGACGGGAAACCTTTCTGCCTTTACCCAGTCACAAACTGAAACCTTCACTGTTTATTTGCTGCTCCCCAGATGATGTTTCCCTCTGGCCCTTCAGCAGTCTGCAGTGTTTTCACTCCACCTTTTGGTGTCGGCTCAGCTCCATCTGCAGCTGATGTGGAGCGACAGACCCACAGCACACAGTGGAGAAGGTGCTCTCTTCCAGCGATGGGACTCCCTGATCTCATGTAAGCCTTCGTGTCATTTGAGCAGATCAGAAACAGGTGAGCTGCTGGACTCTCTCACCTTTGGTTTTGATGGCCGTCTCGATCCGGGCAGCGTCTTTGGCCGGGTCGAAGTCTCGTGCCGGCACCACCGTGGGGAACGTGGGCTCGGCTTCCTGCGGAGGACAGAGGGCGACGTGTTAACGCTCAAACAGCACGAGGGAACGGTACGGTGGCCCCTGAGGGTAAAAAACATCTAAGACAACAGTGACAGCTGACATCAAGGTCCAACATCTGCTTTATGAGTTCAGTGTTTTGTTTGTGGAGTTGATTCTCCTTCATGTTCGGCTCCATTTACACATAAACTGGCTTCCTGGTACGTAAACAGCACCGTCAACATCATGGCTGCATGTCCCAGATCTCAAGACATGAGTCAGTCAGGTTTACAATGACAGTAACAGTAACTTGTAGGGGGGGTTATCTTCTTCATGACCTCAGCAGGGTGAACAGGACACTACCCGGTATCCACTCTGGTCGGTTCTCTGAGGTTTGACCAGAAACACATGTTCCAAACTTTAGACCTGAATATATTCGCTATAAACAGATGTGACAAGATTTTGGTATCAGAAACGTTCTGGTTTCCGCTTGTAGTCCGAATGAACAGCTCATGGAGAGGAAAAGAGGCAGAATCTGTTGGCATCTGACAATGATTTAGCTTTTTTAACTTAACTTTAACTTTAACTTAACTCTTAAACAACCAGCGCACAGAAGAGGAAGTCTGGCCCAGGGAACCTTTCACTGGCTAAACCCTGAAACATCGGCCCTGTTGGCTAAATCACTGTCAGACGATTCTGACGGGCAACATCTGAACGAGCTGTTTGCCATCAGACAGGTGAACTGTGGGTGGAGAACACACCACACCTTTACCTGCTTTATGACTGCAGTAAAACCCTGCAGAGCCTCGACACTGTGGATGCTTTCAGAGCCTCAGGCAGTAAAGATATGAGAATCTGAACATCTGTGCAGTTCTGTGACCCAAAGCAGATTAAGACGACAGCGGTGCCACAGATAGATGTTTGAAACAGGATGTTAGAGGTGGGACATATGGACAAGTACTGATACAGAGATAATCATCATTGTGCTGTTGTCCTGTTTCCAGGTGACTCACCCCTCCGTACGACAGCGTCAGCTGACCCAGGAACTCAGACACCAGCGCCATGTTGAGTCAACCTGCAGAGAATCAGACAGTCAGAGCAGCTCCTGAGTCCTGTTCTCTAAAATCCCTGTTTTAGTGAATGTAGTCTGGTGTGTGTGCTGTTTGTGGTTAAACCAAAAGGATCTTCCAGGTCTCTCTCTGTAGGGATCCTTTCCATGATGCTGTCACACACTTAGAATAACACTCTGAGCCTGTCAGTGGATCAAACAAGCTCTTCTAGTGGACCTACTGTGATCAGGTGCAGTTGTCCCAAAGGATCACGTTGCAGCCATTGCAGCCCGTTTGGTGTCTGCTGGCTGAGGTGATCTACTGGACCAGTTCCAACACTTTTACTACCTACCAGTCACTCAGACACCAGGATGAGGACAGAGAGGATCATGGGTAGAAACACCAGAGTGACCCTTTAATTAATCGTGTTGTCCAATAAGGTTTTTTAAACCATAAAAATGTAGAAAGGAGACCAACAAACAGTCTGATCAGTCAGAACAAACTACAGGTGTGAGCGCTCCTCCTCCTGCTGCTCCTCCTCCTCCTCCTCCTGCTCCTGCTCCTTTAATTGTTTGATTTGCTTCTCAGATATATTAAAAATAGACGAGCAAACAATATTAGTCTGTTAACGTTTAACTCCTCGGAGTGACAGCTCTTAAAGGTGTGTTTGATTTATTGACCGGGACATGCCGGGGGGGGGGGGGGGGGGGGGGGGCAAACAGATCTAAAGACGTACAGAGTGTGTTGTGTAACACACTGAACTAAAGTTATCCTGCTTTAACACATTTCAGAGGAACAGAAAAGCGCTCTTGACCTTCAACCTTTTCACTAAACATTAACAGAAATCGGGTGAGGGGCAGCGTTTGGTCGCCTAGCAACAGCTGATACAAACAGTCCTGAAGCCGAGCGCCTGGTTTAGACAGACCTGAACAACAGGTGTGTGTGTGTGTGTGTGTGTAGTGGAGGTCTATAGTGTGTGTGTGTGTTAGTTAGTCAGTGTGTCAGTGTGTAGTGGAGGTCTATAGTGTGTGTGTGCTAGTTAGTCAGTGTGTTAGTGTGTAGTGGAGGTCTATAGTGTGTGTATGTGCTAGTTAGTCAGTGTGTTAGTGTGTAGTGGAGGTCTATAGTGTGTGTATGTGCTAGTTAGTCAGTGTGTTAGTGTGTAGTGGAGGTCTATAGTGTGTGTATGTGCTAGTTAGTCAGTGTGTCAGTGTGTAGTGGAGGTCTATAGTGTGTGTATGTGCTAGTTAGTCAGTGTGTCAGTGTGTAGTGGAGGTCTATAGTGTGTGTATGTGCTAGTTAGTCAGTGTGTCAGTGTGTAGTGGAGGTCTATAGTGTGTGTATGTGCTAGTTAGTCAGTGTGTTAGTGTGTAGTGGAGGTCTATAGTGTGTGTGTGTGTGCTAGTTAGTCAGTGTGTCAGTGTGTAGTGGAGGTCTATAGTGTGTGTGTGCTAGTTAGTCAGTGTGTTAGTGTGTAGTGGAGGTCTATAGTGTGTGTGTGTGTTAGTTTACTGTAATAATGTACAAAAGCAATAATAATAATCATAGAAATAATAATAATGTTATCAGTCAAAATGTGAAAAAGGTTGATTAAACTCCTTATTCTCTGTAACCTTATTTTGAAGGTTCAGTGGTCTCAGCGTTGGCTCAGACTAAATGATACTTCTGTTGTTAAAAATGTACAAATGCCTGCTTTAATGAACAGATTTGTAAGTTAGTGTTCGGTAACAAGCAGCTAACAAATTCCTCCTGAAGGAACCGCCTCCATCCGGCTGGCTTCAAAATAAAAGCCTAAAAAGTCAGTGGTGAGTTGAGCTACCTGTAGCTTTCTTCTAACTCCTGCATGGTCATGAATGGATCTGGTTTGTGGACTTCACATCGTGTGACTGTTGTCTTTTGTCTTTTCTAAGGATCTCCAGCAGCAGTAGATGAAGAAACAGAGGAAAGAGGAAATAAACTTGCTGCCGTCTCCGTGGAGACTCATAAACTCTCTTTCTGCTTCCAGATGACGAGTGCGGTGCTCCATCACCTCGCTGTGATCCTCCCTCACCAAATCACACCAACATGGTACCAATTAATAATTACAGAGAGCAGAGTGAGTCTGCAGGGAAAACTTTAGCCAGCCGCACCCTCCGCCAGCCGGCTGTTATCACATCCACAGCTTCCAGAGTGAGATCTGAGCTTCTTAGAGGATCTGAAGGACTTGTTCCACATGTTTCCCTCGGTTAAAAGCACACGTCAGGACTCTGTGTCGTGTCGAGTCGACTGGCTGGTCGACCTCCTGTTCCAGCTGAACTCTGTGTGGTGTTTGTGTGTTCTTACCTTCAGAGACGCAGCAGCAGAGAGGCAGAGAGCAGCAGCAGCTCCGTTATGATCCAGGAGAGGACAGGGTGTGGTGTTTAAATACCAACTGACTCACACACACTCACACACACACACACACACACACACACACACACACTCACACACACACACACACACACACACACTCACACTCACACACACACACACACACTCACTCACTCTGCCCTATCTGACTGCCTGGATGACTCAGTGGTCGAGACTTTTACACATTGGACTGAACACATGGACATAAATTCCTCACTGAGGCTCAGACCGCCGCGCCTGCTTTCAGCCTTAATGTGAGGTGAGGGGCAACGCTGGCTTCTGATTGGCTGGCGGGTGTCCACTAAAGTAGTATAGTACACAGCGACGTCAGAAACAGATGCTTGGTAAATCAGAGCCCAGCATTTAATTAACTCCATGTATTCATAGATACTTAACACTACATTGAATTGATAACGATTGGTTCCTGGGTATAAAAGGATCTTTAGCTTTGACCTTGGCATCACTGTGTATCCATGTACATTAACGTAATGACCCTTCCTTCCTCTTTAGTTTCCTTGCAATGACTAACCTGCTCTCTCACCTGAAAAAGAGGTTTGTTCACCTATATTTCCTGTGACTAAACGGCCTTAATCAGATCAATAAAACCCCACCAGCATCACCAGCCCACCCCCTCCCATCCCACCACACCCACTTTATCTCTCACTGTCTTGGTAAATATTAGCAGAAGTTGTTGAACTGTAATTGCAGCACCTCCTCCAGGTTCCCATTTCGTCTTAGGGATCCCACTGTATCTGTTTTAAACCTCTTTAAAGGATCATTATAATCTGATCGGTACTAAAAGTGTTGGAACTGGTCCAGTAGATCACCTCAGCCAGCAGACACCAAACGGGCTGCAATGGCTGCAACGTGATCCTTTGGGACAACAAAGCGATATAACGGCTGTTTGTGGTTAAACCAGAAGGATCTTCCAGATCTCTCTCTGTAGGGATCCTTTCCATGATGCTGTCAGACAACAATTGGTTGAGATTTCAAGCAAACAATCCAAACATTTCATGGCTCCAACAATATGCCAGACTCCATTGACAAAACAGCCATTTTACACAGGAGCTGCTGGTCTGCTGCTGCTGCCTTGATTTGTTAGTTAGTTTGTGTTCAAACTGATCTTTTAAATCACCAAAGTGACACGACTGATTTTCAGTTTCCAAGTTACAAAAATTGTTGGATGCAGCTGGCCAGTTTTTGAGGTCAGAAAGTTGAGAGTTAAATGTATTTTTAGACACATTTCAACATTTCAACAAGCACTTTGTTTGAATCATGATGACGTCTTGACTCTGATTCTTCATCCTCGTTTTGTTTGAGGCTTCAGACTTCAAGATGCTGAAGTGTCCTGCAGGTCATGGTCTCCATTAAACAGAACCACATCATCAGCAAAAAGGCAGAGATGCAGTACAGTCAGCTCCGTTTGCTCCTTCGCAGAATACAAACTAAAGTCTTACTCTGATTGGAGCGAACAGGTGGTTTGGAGCAGCTCCAGTAGCCCTTTAAGGGACTCGGTCGTGAGCTTTTTTAATGACGACAAAGCTCATGAACTGGATGGATAAACTCTCCTGACTCCTCTTAAAGGCCGTCCACTACAGCAAAAGGTGGTTTGTTTTTGGTCTTAACCGAATATATGTGAAGAAGAGGTGAATGTGGCAACAGTCGGGCTGCAGAGACAGAAAAGTGTTCAGTGTCTGTTTGGCTGTTTTGGCTGTTTGGCTCCGGTCAGCAGGACTCTGCATTCCTTCCCCTGTTATGTAACTCAAAACTCTTCCACTTGAAGAGGAAACTCGTGTTAGCGGAGAGCGGAAATCTCTATTGTTTTCTCTTCTGTTTTTTTTTTTATTTTTAGGAAGATGTGTTGCATGAGTTTGTGGATATTCTTCATCCTGACTGAAGTCTGAATGTTATGTGATGCCAGCTCAGTAACATTTCACTCTCCAAGGGTTTTTTCTTCCTGCACTTGTTTTCTTCTTCTGCTGGATGGAGAAAGTAAACATTAATCATTATTCCCTCAATAATAATTAATAATTAGATAACAGTTTTAGGGAGAAATGACTAGATTTTATATGCAGAGATAATCAGTAGTAGGACGGGCTGCATCTACAGATTCATCTAATAATAATACATTTCATTTATGATGCACTTAAAATCTCAAAGTGCTACAGAAGAATAAAAAGAATGCATAAAAACAGGAACACAATACAATACAGCAACAATATCTGCTGATTATTTTCTCAATTAATAGATTATTTGTTCTCTAAAACGTTGAACATGATTTAATCCGATCACCAGAGGTACATTAAATATAAAAGATCCGAAACCCAAAAATATTCCACTTATTATAATCATGAACCAAGAAAAACAGCAAATGTCGGCATTTGAGAATCTTGAACAATCGATTTGAGTATTTTTGTTTGAAAAAAGACTTAAACGACTTCCTGATAAGTTTTCTAATCAGTTTTCTGTTAATCAACTAAACAAAAATGGAAAATAATGATTTAAAACACCAGATTCCTGCTGCAGAATCCTTCACATTCAGATGATCCACAAAATTACTAAAACTTTTCAACACTGAATCATCATCAAGTGGAATCTGTAATGAGAAAGTGTGTTTCAGGTTTGTGGACTAATATTCATAATTAGTTCAGGTCAGTCAACATGTATCTTAAACTGTCGTCTTCTGTAAAATATTTATATCTGAAGCTCAATCAAGACCTCATCTGAATCTAAAACCCCTAAAAACCCTCTGCAAAACCAATAAATGATCAAACCATCACGAAGTAACATAACACAATATATATATAATATATATATATATATATATATATTAATAAGACAGTGGCTCTAATGAACGGTGGAACTAAACACTGTTAAATGTCTGTTTCAGTCTCTAAATGTTCTGCTGCTCTCAGTTTAATGTTTGAATTACTGAAGGAATCATATTCATTCATTTGTTGACTCTTTCTTTCACTGTCCAACTGTTATATTATCACGTCACCTCGCTGTGTTATGTGCATTATTTTAACGGACCTCCATGGCTTCTTTACCTTAACCTGTTTCTAACCTTTAACCTTACACCCCAGTCTTAATGCACAGCTCACAGGCAGAAATGTCCTCACAATGCAAACATGTCCTCAGTCTGGATCTGTGGTCCTCACTGTGTAGTAAGTGTAAGAAGCCCCACACACCCTGCTGAGAGGTGAGGAGGTTTATGAAGTGGTGTAATCCAGAGGAATGTGAGCTGGACGCCATGCTGCCCTCGCAGGGAGGAGCTCACCTCCTGTACACAATCAGACCGTGTTGCCGTGGTAACGCTATCAAAACGCTGTATATCACAAAAGGTATGTGGAGGAAGTTTATAAAAAAAGAAGAGCAAAGAGGCTTTTTGAAGAGTTTTGAGGTGATGAAATGTGATTTGAACAGGAAAACAGGAAGTAGGAAGTAACGGGGGCCAGTTCTGATTGGATGATTTGAGATGTGAGCATGAGCACAAGGTCAAGAGACGTTCAGGGAACCAAAAGACTGTAGACAGACCGTAGACAGACCGTAGACAGACTGTAGACAGACCGTAGACAGACTGTAGACAGACTGTAGACAGACCGTAGACAGACCGTAGACAGACCGTAGACAGACTGTAGACAGACTGTAGACAGACCGTAGACAGACCGTAGACAGACCGTAGACAGACTGTAGACAGACTGTAGACAGACCGTAGACAGACCGTAGACAGACCGTAGACAGACCGTAGACAGACTGTAGACAGACTGTAGACAGACCGTAGACAGACCGTAGACAGACCGTAGACAGACCATAGACAGACCGTAGACAGACCGTAGACAGACTGTAGACAGACCGTAGACAGACCATAGACAGACCGTAGACAGACCGTAGACAGACCGTAGACAGACCGTAGACAGACCGTAGACAGACCATAGACAGACCGTAGACAGACCGTAGACAGACCGTAGACAGACTGTAGACAGACTGTAGACAGACCGTAGACAGACCGTAGACAGACTGTAGACCAGGGGTGTCCAAACTTTTTTCACTGAGGGCCACATACAGAAAAACATCCAAAGGGCTGGGCCGCTCACTAGAAGTGAGCTATGTTACTCACTTTAATCCACTAGAGGTGATGTAGACCTCCTCCACACAGCTCGTCCCATTTAACTCCCATCATGCCAACTGCTCTTTAGCCTGCTAACATCCAGCAGCTCCTCCGTAATGTAAAAGTGATCTTCATTAGTTATCAGCTGTGCTCTCATCTCACACCTCGTCTCAAACTTTCTACTCTCACCTGTTCTCTTACATTTCCTTAATTCTGCCATCTTGGGTCACCTGTAGCACATTTCTTCTTCTATTACTCATTTTATAGAGAAGCTGCCTCGTTCAGGACAGTTACTCCACCTAGTGGTGAGACTGAGAAGTACAACACAGGTTCCATGTGTGGGCCGTGTTCCAATACATTTTTAGAATTTCCTGCGGGCCAGTGGCTGCATTGAGCTGCTTTCTCTCGTCATTCTTCCTTTTTTTGCCTCATTCACTCTTCAAATCATCTTTTCTTTTCTTTCCTTCCCTCCTCACTAAACTGACCCTGTAACTGGAGGTTTGAGGCTTTTGTTGTGGCAGTATTTCTGCTGACAGACGTCTGGACTGGTTCAGACCTCACGGTTGATGTCCCAGTGAACAGCTCCTCCTCGGGGAGGGAGACCTCAAACCTGGAGAGAGTCCAGGTTTATTAAACTCACACCTGCTCTGCAGTCACTGCAGGAAAACAAGGACGGGACCTCATATCCCATGATGCACTGCTGTAGATTAAACACCTACAGCAGTGAAACAGTGAGACTGATGAGGGGTTGTGGATGCAGGACTCTTATTTTGACAGTTTGGTCAGTTTAGTTCATGTGTTTCCTGTTATTTCTAGACTCCTCTGGTGTTTCTATCGTCTCTGGTTTCCCTCCTGAGTCACATCGCCGTTATTCAGCGTTAGTGACAGTTTCCTGTTGAGTGCTTTCAGTCCAGTCAGGTTTTTATCTAGTAGGAAGTGTTTTGTGATGGTGTCTGTGGCAACATTAAACTGAAGGCAGGACTCTTATTTTGTATTTCTAACTAAACTCCTTCTCTCTTTTCTCTTCCCTCTTCAGCTCCGTCTCCTCCAGTAGCAGGTTAAAATGAAAACTAAACTAAAGCTGCAACAGTTGGCCTCTTCATTGATTAGTTAATTAATTGGTCGACAGAAAACAAATCAGCAAATAGTCTGATTATCAGCAACTCTTTAAAGTTATTTTTCAAGCAATAAATCTG
Source organism: Pempheris klunzingeri (assembly GCF_042242105.1). Classification (NCBI taxonomy): domain Eukaryota; kingdom Metazoa; phylum Chordata; class Actinopteri; order Acropomatiformes; family Pempheridae; genus Pempheris; species Pempheris klunzingeri. Next base: position 749,854 of record NC_092012.1, on the reverse strand, counting down.
CGTCCACACAAAGAGGAGGAGTGGTGCAGAGCCTGATCACTGGTTTCTGGCTCTCTGGGTGGTTTCAGGGCTCTTCAGGCGTGGGATCTGGTTCTCAGGTGTGGGATCTGGTTCTCAGGTGTGGGATCTGGTTCAGGTAGCTGCAGCACCTGAGCTCCAATCCTCTGTTTTGCTGACGCTGGACTTAACCTGGTTAGAGCTAATCCTCCTCAGGGCCACATTAACAGCTTTAACCTGGAGAGGCTGCAGCAGACTGACAGATACATCGAAAGGACTTAAATTAGTGGAAGTCAGAGGAAAAATGTGAGAATGATAAAAAAAAACAATAAAACCAAAAACAGAAAAGGGATCAAATCTATAAATGTGTCTAAAAAACTATTTCGATGCAGCTGATTAAACCAAACACTTACATTTCCAAAGCAAAAACCACTGATGTGATGGACTCATGAATCTAAACGTGGACATATGGAAGCACATTTCTGCCGACGTGGTGGAAACAAAGATTAGAATAAAGAAACGATCAACTGACTTCAGTGTCAGAGCTCCTCCAAATCACCTGAACGCCACACGATCAGTTTTCAGCACGTTCTTCCACCTTCAACATCTTGAAGACTTTAACCACCAGCGTCTCCACAATCCACCTCAAATATACGAAGAAGAATCTTTGTGTGACTTGTTTTTATCAGCTGAAAGTAAAAATGACACTGAAATAAAGATAAATATTAAAACTTATCATTATAAAGATTTACAGGATCAGTGGACACACATTAACCACTACTAGCATAACACACCCCAACTGTTGGGGGAAGCGTTGCATTGTGGGTAATGTAGGCGGCAGCTTTGGACAAGGAACGTGTGGAATAACAGACTGTACGTACATTTACTGAGTAGAAGTATTAACTCCAGTAGCTGTAGAGTAGTTCAGGCCACTTCATCCTTCTGCTCCACCGAAGCTCAGAGGGACCACGTTTATCTGAATGTTTGGGATAAAGTGGCTTCTTAAAAACTAGATTTAAAAAACCTTGACTGAGCTGGAAAATGTCATCGTCATGTTTTCCTGAGCTCAGCCTCAAACACTTTTACTTTTCGTGCTAACAGTGAAGTTTGCTGACAGTCCTCCACTTTCACTGCCAAGGTTTTAATTCAGGACTGTTGGTTCCACAGTGTGATGTTAGAACGTGTAGGAACAGAACAGAACATATAAACCCTCAGTTCATCTCTGGAGGTTCGTCCTGAGATCACTTCAGTGTTTCAGCTTTCTGCAGCTGCTAATAACATCTTTGAGAGACATGTAGACTGCAGAGGAGAAGTCTACGGCTTCATTAGCATAGCAACATGCTAACGCTGAACGAGGTCATGTGATCAACAGATTCCTGCACGTGACATCACAAGCGGGGCCAAAACGATACCGAGCGTTTTCAGACATAAATACTGAAAGCTGGAGCAGAAACAGAGAGAGGACGGTCTTCTCCCATCGCTGGAGGGTCTGCACACACGTTGATGTTGAAAAGACTTTAAAAAGAACTTTTTGCACAAGACGTCCTGTTTAACTTTGGACTTAAAGTGTCTAACCCTGAAGTAGTGGGTGCAGACTGTGCTGAGCACGTTAACCACATTAACACTCCCTTTTGATTGAACTATTTGCTGTGTGTTTGTGGACAGACTGGATGCTTCCCTATAATGTTGAAACTGTTGATCTAAATCTTCCTCCTCTGGGACAAACTGCTAATAAAACATCCCACGTCTGCGTTGTGCTAAGCTAAGCTAGGCTAGGCTAGGCTAGGTTCCCCCCAGGTGAACCATCAGGGTTTGGTCCCCCGGCAGCTCTGTCGTGCAGAGGTTCGCTCCCTGTTTCAGCTCTCGGGATGTAATCTGCCCCCCCGGCCCGTCCTGTCTCGCTCTGCCCTTCACTTCCTCACTAATCCTGTTAGCAGCGTTCCTCCATAATCCCCCCACAGCGCTCAGATCCCTGCAGGTCTTCACAGCTTCTTCACCGCAGCTCTGTGGGATGCTGCTGGACCCTGACTGAACTACTCAGGTAGGCCTGGAGACCCCCAACAGGTAGACCACACCCACCCACGGTCACCTCTGCGCTAGCTGTGGAGATGCTGCAGAGCAAGGGGGGGTTGGTTTGGTTTGGTTCATTTGAAATGAAGCAAATGGAAGCATGAATAATAACTGGTGATGTGATTAGTTTGTGTTTTGATGAGTCTGTTACATCAGAAATAGGTTTTGACCTGGTGGTGCCTTTAGGGACCGATAACTCCGTCAGTAAAACACTGAATATTTCAGGTTTTTGGGATGTTTGTGGTGTCTCACAGGTTACCTACAGCATCAGTAATAAACACACCTGTGGTGTCACTTAGAGGAAACAGGTCTGTTTACTGAGCAAAAACATTCATGTCACTTTGAGCTACGAGGCCCCGACCTGGTTTTAACCAAAGACCACCTGGATCCTGTTTGCTGTCCTCGTGCTGGACTGTGTTCAGACTGTTTCTCCTCATCGAGTCCCGTCTCTAAAGGCCGAGGGGTTCTGCACACTGGAAAACCCTTTTAGGCAGATTTGTGATTTCAGGCTGTAAAAGTGAAACTGATTTTACTGTTGATGAATGATGAGCCACCGTCTGGTTCTGGATCAGAGCCGACACTCTCACTGGTTCACAGGTTACAAACTGGTAGATTCTTCAGCATGCTAACTGGCTAACTGGCTAATCAGCTAACTACCATTACCTGACAGGTGACAGTTTAAACTTGGAAAACTTGTTAGCTGGCTAATTTTAGCTGATTATTAACCAGCTGGTTTACTGTTTAACTGGTTGATTTCCTGTTTAGTTGACTGGTTGTGGCGGACTTGCTAACTGGCTAATTGCTGTAACTGGTTATTATTAACTACTGAACTGGTTACCTGAATGACGGGTCAACAGTCTGTGTGGCAGAAAGACAAACACATTGTTTATCCTCCTAACTAGCTAATTGGCTAATCAACTGTTTACCTGCCAGGTGATCATTTATACCTGGAAAACTAACTGACTGACTGACTGACTGACTGGCTGTGAGACTGGCTAAATGGCTAAAAAGCACAGTGGCAGTGCTGGTGACAGGCTGGGCACTGGTTGTACTGGGCGGTGGGGGGGGCGTCCAGTACGGCGGTGACGCAGCTGTTTGCTGCTGCCGGAGGATTAGGGTCATGACCAGTCAGCTCTAATTGGAGCCGACACTCAGCCAGGCGTGATCTAAACACCATTAAGCAGCGTACAGGAGAAACGGGTCAGCCGAGAACTCACGGCACATCCTGCTAGTTCATGTTGTTCTGTTGGTTTTAAACACTAAACTTCAGATTCATCTTCAGCGTTAACTCGTTACAGCCTCGTGTTGTCCTGCTCGGTCCCACACACAGAGCTGTCCACCGCTCAGGTGTGGTGTCATATTTACAGACGGGCAACATGGAGCCTCGTGTGGGAATATTTAACTCAGTGTCAATAAAAGACATCAGCGTCTACTGGAGCTTTCAGTCTCATCGCAGGGTCTTCAGAAACACCTTAGGGTTTTCACTTTGTGAGGGATTTGCCTCGGTACATTGGTCATCATCCAGAAACATGAATATACAATATAAGATTGTAGAACCGAGCAGAGATACTAACGATATAGAATAAAATATTGTAGAAAATGACATCCGTTTACCTCACTGAGTCTCCAGGTCAGCTCTGCTAACACTATGCTAGCTAGCATTAGCACTGTGCTCTGACAGCTCACCTAGCTAATGTTAGCTTATAGCCTATATATTAGCTTGCGTTAGCCTGGTCAGTGCAGCCTGAGCTCCAACCAGGAAGTGTTAGCAGCCGACAGAGAACTCAGAGCCACTAGAACCTGTTCTCCATCAGGATCTGAACTTTAGACAGTTATTAGTTACTAGCTACAGAGGATGACCGCTAACAGGCTAACTGCTAGCTACAGAGGATGAGTGCTAACAGGCTAACTGCTAGCTACAGAGGATGAGTGCTAACAGGCTAACTGCTGCTGTCCTGTCCTGCATGTTAATATTAAATTGATGACAGTAAAATTGGTTTGGCCTTGTGTTCCTAAATAAAGCTAAGCTAACACAGGCTCCTCTTTTCACACGCTGGCAGATGAGCGACGCAGCGGCTAACACACAATAATGTATCGTTAGCATGTAGCTTGGAGCCATTAAACCATCAGGATCTTTTTCAGGACCTGGTGGGAACAGATCAGAGATCACTGATGTGGGATTTAATCCTGGAGAGACCAACTACACAGCATGTGGACGCTGTTGGTGTCTGGGGATTAGACAAAGGGCTGTTTCCCCCAATAAGGGGGGGGGTGTTGCCGATCTGATCAATAGCGTGGCTGAACAGACACAGGAACAATCTGAACTTGTGGCTCAAAGCTGATGAGTTCAGCTCTGAAATCAATACTTTTTATAAGACATTGATCTTTTCTCTGGTCCGAACCAGCAGCATCCGCACACTCTCCGCCAAACAGCTGATCGCAGCGTCCTGATGTCATGCTGAGCTCGTCCAGTTCCCACACCACCTGTGTAGCTTCACCTCACCTCCATAACCTCTTTACTTACCTTCAGCCCAAACACTGATATTTACCTTAAACCTAATCACGTGGTTGTGGTGCCTAAACTTAACCTACTACTGCTGTTACCATGGAGACGCTGGTACTCATCACACGTTTCCATTCCAGGATGTTGAGCTGGGTGGTCAAAGTCGTTCCCCAGCCGCCTGAGCCGCCGAAGAAAGCTGAAGATCAGAAGGAGGAGAAAGCGGCCGATGCCCCGCCCACCCCGGCTGCTCCGCCCCCTGCTGCGGCCCCGCCTCCTCCGGTTGCCCCGCCCCCTGCTGTTGTAAGCCACGCCTCCTTTTTACAATTTTATTCTCTCTCTTTTACATTTCAGTCACCTGGATCTGGATAGTTTGTCCGTTTCTTCTTCAGTAGCGTGTTTTTGATAAAAACCACTGAGAAAAGTAGAACATTTGGAGGAGTCTCTCTCTTTTTGTAAAAATTCAGAATTTAAAAATGGTATGCATGAAGTAGTGACTTCAATGGCTTTGGAAACTATAATGTAATAATGAATGATGTGTCATGTATGTGTGGTGGCGTCAATCTGTGTTTCCAACAGGAGAAGAAAGTGACATTTCAAGACGAGTGCAAAAATGACGGTAAGACTCGCTCACAGGATGAACATCACTAAAACTAATCTTCACACTAAATATATTAAACGCTCTTTTTCTTCTACAGCGTCGAAGGCTGTCAAACCCAAACAGGAAGCGCAGGCGACAGAGGGGAACGGGTGCGTTACACCGACATCCACAACAATCCCACAACAGTTCAACACAAACAGACCAAAGAAACCTGTTTGCCGATCACACCTCGTCCTCCAGAATGATCTCATGTTTCTATTGATTACTCAAGTGTCCATGTTATACACGCCGTCTGGGCCGTAGAAAGCTTCAGCAGCTCTATGATCCACAAAACATAGTAAAAATAAATGATGAAAACATGTTTATGTCACTTAGGTTTCAATTTGAAGTTGGACGTTTTAAGTCCTGCAGCCAGTTGGATCTCTTAATGGATCTCTTAATGGATCTCTTAATGGATCTCTGTTCACTCTGAGAATCAAACAGGAAAATCAGAAACTCTATTTTATTTTTCCATCCCTGGCAAACAGGATAAATATAGAAAACAGCATTGGCTTTGCCACAAATGTCAGCTGGCAGCGATCCCTCTGAAAACAGCACTTTGGACAAGCAGTCAATTCAAATTATTAATGTATTAATGATCAGGCTTTTAATTTAATGACCACATGAGTTTGAAACTGTGTGTGTGTGTGTGTGTGTGTGTGTGTGTGTGTGTGTGTGTGTGTGCAGGCCCGTGCCTGGCTCCCAGCCCGGCGTGCTGCTGTGGATCAGCGGCGCTCTGCCTCAGCCCGTCTCACCGAAGCTGAGCCGAGCCAACTCCACCACCAAGGTGAGGATGAGAAACTGACCCGAGATCAGACCCTCTGTCTGAGCTCAGCTCACCTGTCGGCTCATTATATTCTCTGTGTGCTCTGTTCACAGGAGGAGAACTCAACTACCAGGTAAATACAGAGAGTGTGTGTGTGTGTGTGTGTGTGTGACTCCAGACCAGACGTAGACATGAACCCAGCAGGATTCACCCTGATGAGGCTTCTGATGAGCTGTCAGTCGTCCTCTTTGACGTGAAGCCTGACAGAGACTCCAGTTGAGCTCAGACTCCAGACTTGCTGTGATTAGACTTAGTTCTTGGAGTCTTACCACAAAATCCCACCAAGCTCGTCTGTGTGGCGTTCAGGCTGCAGTCGAGTTTCCCTCCGTCCTCCATGTTCCTCCACCTCCACCAGGAGCTTTATTTCTCCTGCTGATCAGAGTTCCTGCTCAGGTTTAGCTGGTCTGGTCGTTAAACTGATGTTGGAGCTTCTAACAGGATCAAACAGGCTGCGTTTCTTCTTCTGCTGCTTTAAATGTGTTTCTTGGATGTACTTCCTGCTTTGTTGTGCTGCAGCTACAGACAGCAGCTAAAGTCACAGTCAGAGTGTTTCTCCATCCCAGATGAACCTCTGGTCGTCATGGTGTTAAAAACCCTCTGAGCGGCTGACGTCTGGCCTGGTGCCCCCCCATTAGAGAATAATACTGATGTGCTGCTGGAATATACCACTGACAGTCTGCAGGGAGGCTTTTATTTTGAAAACTGAGCTGATCCAGTGTGTTCAGAAGCTAAACTGATGTCCATCACAGCTCTTGGTGGAGCATAGCACCCGATCCCTGGTCTATACCACCCCCCCCACTAGTTTTAGTTGCCGCCATGTTTTCCTTCAGTGTTTCGCTCCAGACTTGAACAGTTGAGGTTTGGGGGGTGAGTCGATGGACCTGGGGGGTGATCTGTTGTGGCCCCTGATGTTGAACCACTGGATGTCCTGGACACCTCGGGGGGTGTCGGGGGGTCTCAGCTTAGACAACAAGTCGTAGTCACATATCCAGTCAGTCAGAGTGAACCAGTTCTCATGGATGGATGAAAATTAATGTAAATACAATCTATGTTCATGGATACTCACACTGACCCCCCCCCCCCTTTCTTCTTCATGGACGACAGTAATCCTGAAGACGAGTGAGTAACACGACAGGAAGCACAGACTGCCAAATAGTGACCTGCTTTACAAAACAGTCAGCAAGCATAATGCCAAATAATGAACTGCTTTATAACCTGTTTGAGACAGGATGCCAAATAGTGAGCTGCTTTATAAACTGTTTGAGACAGGATGCCAAATAGTGAGCTGCTTTATAACCTGTTTGAGACAGGATGCCAAATAATGAGCTGCTTTATAACCTGTTTGAGACAGGATGCCAAATAGTGAGCTGCTTTATAAACTGTTTAATGCAGGATGCCAAATAGTGAGCTGCTTTATAACCTGTTTAAGGCAGGATGCCAAATAGTGAGCTGCTTTATAACCTGTTTAAGGCAGGATGCCAAATAGTGAGCTGCTTTATAAACTGTTTAAGGTCGGATGCCAAATAGTGAGCTGCTTTATAACCTGTTTGAGACAGGATGCCAAATAGTGAGCTGCTTTATAAACTGTTTAAGGCAGGATGCCAAATAGTGAGCTGCTTTATAAACTGTTTAAGGCAGGATGCCAAATAGTGAGCTTCTTCATGAAATGTGGATGAAAACAAAGTTTTTCTTAAATAAGATCCAACTTTACTTTCAGTCATCACTTTAACAGGATCAGTAAATCTTCTCCTCACATCTGTCTGTCTGTCTGTCTGTCTGTCTGTCTGTCTGTCTGTCTGTCTGCCTGCCTGTCTGCCTGTCTCTCACACAGAAAAGGGATGATAGCTTGGATCGCTCAGGGTTTAGAGAAGGTCATTCCTCAGCCAGAGATGAAGACCAAAGAGTCCGATCAGCCTGCAGAGGTAAAGACATCAGTACATCAGTATCAGTTTGAGGAGTTTTTCCTGTTTGGATTTCTGGATCGTTTGGTCTGAGCTGCAGAGATAACGCTGTAATGAGTTGGTGATTTATAAATAATGATTGATTGATTGATTGATTGATTGAACTCTCACCAGTAAAATAAGTTCCAGTTTTAAAAACATGATTTCAGACTTTTCTCAGACTCCCTCCCTGTTGATGTGAGATAAACTGGCCCTGACAAGTAGACTGAACTCTGCGGAGTGCTCCTTTAATGACTCCACCTGCTGATCATGTGACCTGCTGTGTGTGTCTCTCCTCAGGTGGCTCCGCCTCCGGCTGCAGCAGGTGAGAACAGACCTGAAAACACACCTGCAGACTCAGAGGTTCAGGCTGAACTTTGAATAAATGGTTTGTCTCTTGCAGCAGTGGAGCCTCAGCCGCCGCCGACGCCGCCGCAGCCCGCCGCCGCGGCAAAGGTGGAGTCAGAGCAAGAGGACAAACCTGAGAGCAAACCCTCCACCCCCAGGTATGATAGCGGATGGAAGATCCTTTTGGTTTAACCACAAACAGCCGTTATATCGCTCTCTGCACACACACCAGACTACATTCATAAAGCAGAGATTTTAAACAACACAAAGAAATAAAGCCTCATCTGGTCAGTTTGTTCATGTTTTACAGAAATATTGTGTTAGATCGGAGCAATCGGGATCCTTTAAAACACCAAAGTCCCACAACAACACAGACACACTACCTGATGGAGGCAGCAGCAGAGCAGCAGCTCCTGTGTCCTGTTCTCTAAAATCCCTGTTTTAGTGAATGTAGTCTGGTGTGTGTGCTGTTTGTGGTTAAACCAAAAGGATCTTCCAGGTCTCTCTCTGTAGGGATCCTTTCCATGATGCTGTCACACACTTAGAATAACACTCTGAGCCTGTCAGTGGATCAAACAAGCTCTTTTAGTGGACCTACTGTGATCAGGTGCAGTTGTCCCAAAGGATCACGTTGCAGCCATTGCAGCCCGTTTGGTGTCTGCTGGCTGAGGTGATCTACTGGACCAGTTCCAACACTTTTACTACCTACCAGTCACTCACACACCAGGATGAGGACACAGAGGGTTAAGAATTCTTGGCCCTTCACAGAGTGTCCTGGACTTCCACAGAGGCTGATATTCAGTCAGTTTGCTAAAGCCAACAGAGAAAATGACATTAGAGAGTTTTCTGCAGATGTTTCCTTCACAGAGCCTCATGATGTACATTAGTACAGTCACACTGATTTCATTTAAGCCCTGATATGCTGCACATGTCTCTACTGTAAACACACACAGAGGAAACAGCAGGTAAATAACACGAGCTGGGTTTGAAATGATTCTCCTGTTTCCTTCTAACGAACCAAAAGGTGTTTTTAGAAAGTGACTCACAGGAAGCTCAAGTTATCTTCTGCTGACAGCGAACAGTAATCAGTGATCAATAAGAATCACTGGCTGGATGTTCAGTGATGGAAAGTAACTGAGTATCTTCACTCACGTCCGTCGTGTCCCTTCATCCACTTCACTTCCTCCTTCTACTCCACCTCATGTGGCCGTTTTCACCCCCCCACTTCACAGGTCCACATCAATGATAGGAAACACATCGACCACTAAATGGGGGGGGGGGGTGTTATTATGGATTAATCTGAAATTAGCTCCATCTTTACCAGCTGGGACGTGAACACGTCACCACCTGTAATCCGGCCGTGTGTGTGACTCTGAACGTTACAGGATGATCGACTGGATCAAACAGGGTATCGAGAAGGTGGTTCCTCAGCCGGAGATTCATAGTCGGCCGAAGACGGAAGTCACGGAGAAGGCTGAAGCTCCCGCTGCACCTAAAGGTACATTAAGCTCAAATCAGCAGCACAGGTGTGTCACAGTGATGGTGTTTAGACCTTTAATGGTAAAACACAGAAAAGATCATTTAAAATGTCGCTCTCTGCAAACACACCAGACTCCATTCACAAAAATATGAATTTTACCTCACTGAACATGAGTGTCATACCTCCATCAGTTAGTTTGTGTTATTATGTGTTACACAATCATTGTGGTCAAACTAACCAAACTAAGCTTTTAAAACACCAAATTCACACAATAACACAAACTAACTAACCGATCAAGGCAGCTGCAGACCAGCAACTGCTCTGTAAAATCCCTGTTTTAGTGAATGTAGTCTGGTGTGTGTGCTGTTTGTGGTTAAACCAAAAGGATCTTCCAGGACCTACTGTGATCAGGTGCAGTTGTCCCAAAGGATCACATTGCAGCCAAACAAACCCAAAATAGGCCCCAAGTTAAAAAATGTCAGAATGACCCTTTAAGTATTTCCTATACATTTCAATATAGAATACACATATTGTGGCTTCGTGTCCAGTGATCAGAATGAAGTTGGTCAGTGTTCTCAGCTGTTAATGTGATTAAATGAGCTTATATTAATACTAATATCATCAGGTTCACCCTGTGTTTACCTGAATAAAGGATTTAATTTACATTAAAGAAGGGAAAAAAGAAAAGCTTAAATAAAATAACAATTAATAATCAGATAACTTTATATTCCATGACAATATTTCAAGTTCCTGTAAAACAAAATAATGTTAGCAGCTTTAGCACTAGCATTACCAGGACTGGACATCTCCCCCAGCCGGTGGATCAGACTTCATGATGGCGTTCAATAGAAATATGAAACTGCCTTTGAAGCAGGACTCTGGAGTGGGTTCAGTCAGGTCGACATCCTCTGATCTGATCACACCTTTACAGCGTTAAACAGGCCTGACAGGGTAAACCTGGCTAACCTGAGCATCTCCTGCTCTTTTCAACAGTCGAGGCTCCGACGCCTGAACCTCCTCCAGCTCCAACACCTACTCCAACCCCACAGCCCCCTCCGAGCCCCAAACCTGCTGCCGACACCGAGAAGTGAGTAACCGTGGACGATAAATAACGTTATGCACTTTAATTGAAATGCGTTAACCTCCCGGGGGGCATCGTGGATAAAGTGCCTGTTCTCTTTTTGTCCTCGCAGGTCTTCCAAGGAAGCAGCGCAGCAGCCCAAGTAGGTGGAAACACGTTCAGCCAACGTTACTGCAGCATTCGAGCTGCTGGAAATCACATGGCTGAGGAATTCTGGTGTTTCTAACCCCGGGTCCTCTCTGTCCATGACTGGTAGCAGCATTGTAGCTCAACAAAAAGGACCTAACTATACCTGCAGGGATCCTTTCCTAGAATAACCATTATATCACTCTCGTCAAACAACACCAGACTCCATTTACAAAAACAGTAATTTTATGTCACAGAATACAGGAGCTGCTGCTCTGCTGCTGCCTCTATAGGTTAGTTTGTTTGTGTAATTATGTGTTACACAAATATATTATTTGATCCAAACTAACCCTTTTAAATATCAAAGTCCCACAATAACACAAACTAACTAACTTATCGTGACAGTGATAGACCAGCAAGTGCCATGTAAAATCCCTGTTTTAGTGAATGTAGTCTGGTGTGTGTGCTGTTTGTGGTTAAACCAAAAGGATCTTCCAGGTCTCTCTCTGTAGGGATCCTTTCCATGATGCTGTCACACACTTAGAATAACACTCTGAGCCTGTCAGTGGATCAAACAAGCTCTTTTAGTGGACCTACTGTGATCAGGTGCAGTTGTCCCAAAGGATCACGTTGCAGCCATTGCAGCCCGTTTGGTGTCTGCTGGCTGAGGTGATCTACTGGACCAGTTCCAACACTTTTACTACCTACCAGTCACTCACACACCAGGATGTGGACAGAGAGGACCCAAGTTTAGAAACACACCTGTGAGAGTGTCTTTAGGACAAATGATGTGGTCTAACCGCTCGCCCTTATGTTCTCAGTGTGGTGAACTGGATCGTCGGCGAGATCGGCCGCATTCTCCCCCAGCCTGTACCGAGGCAGGTGAGTCGCTGCGGGACTTCACCTCTCATTCTGCACGTGTGAATAAATCTGAGCACCACTGAATGTGTCTTTATAATATGTGTTCCCCTCATGCAGGACGCAGGCAGCAGCGAGGTGCAGAGCAGTAAGTACGACCTCTCCACAGCTTCCACTCACACACAGTAGGATCCACTGAGGCTCAGGGGTCAGCGTCTGGGTACATCTGGGTGTTTTAGGTGTTTTAGGGACTAGGCCCACAGAGGTGCCGGCAGCTGGCTGTTGTTCATACAGATGATGACACAGATGCTGGACCTCTGGGTACACTTCACTGTGAAGTCTGGACTGACAGTGGCTGAAGATGCAGCTCAGAGTGACTGTTAGGAAGAGAACACATCACAAGGGGGGGATACAGCATAAAACTAAACAGGGTTTTACAAATGTTTTACTACTCTATTTTACCTCCAGGGTTTTTCAGACCCTGTTTAAAATGCAAATTTATGGCAGCTGAAAATTGTATTTTTCTGACCTTCAGCCTTAAGGTCTGTCTGAAAGGAGATTTTAATTTTCTACAAATTATAGTGTGTAAACAACTTGTAGGTACAAAAAGTTGCTCCTGCCAGGCTCAGAGTGTTATTCTCAGTGTGTGACAGCATCATGGAAAGGATCCCTACAGAGAGAGACCTGGAAGATCCTTTTGGTTTAACCACAAACAGCACACACACCAGACTACATTCACTAAAACAGGGATTTTAGAGAACAGGACACAGGAGCTGCTGCTCTGCTGCTGCCTCCATCAGTTAGTGTGTTGGTGTAACTGTGTGACTTTGGTTTTTTGAATGGTGAGTTCACATTCAGCACAATATTTGTGTAACACACAGACACACTGACTGATGGAGGCAGCAGCAGACCAGCAGCTCCTGTGTCCTGTTCTCTAAAATCCCTGTTTTAGTGAATGTAGTCTGGTGTGTGTGCTGTTTGTGGTTAAACCAAAAGGATCTTCCAGGTCTCTCTCTGTAGGGATCCTTTCCATGATGCTGTCAGACAAAATATGTAAAAGTAGAGCCCAGGTCTAAAAATACCAGGTCTCACATTCAGTTACTCCCTGAGTGCAGTTTTCAGAAACACGTTCATTGATGAACTGATTGATTGGTTGATGGGGTTTCTAGCTGTGCAATGATTGGCGGGGGCTGGTGTCAGTGGTGAGGCGGACTCTAACCGGGCTGCTCTTCTCCTTCTGTTTCAGGGGGGAAAGACAGCGAGAGCCCCTTAAAATAAAAGGAGAAGGAAGAGCGGGACAGAGTCGCTCACACTGACACTGACAGCAGCCGACAGTGTTTAACTGACTGAAGGACAGACAGACGCACAGACAGACAGACAGTCCTGTAGAGATAGAAAGCTGCTCCACAGAGCTTTCAGTTTTTGCACAGCTAGGATTCATAATTAACTAAAAACAAAAGAATCTGAAGTGAATTTTTTCTTTTTCTTTCTTTAAATGTGTTTGTTCTTCTCGTGTTTGAACACGTTTGGAAGATGATTGTACGAGACAGAAGTGCCCCGGTTTGTTTTCTGATTTCGCTCATGATGAACATAGAGTGTGATCAGTGAGTGTGATCAATAAAGTCTCAGAGTCACAGCTGACATGGCAGCAGTGTTACTAGTAGTGGAGTGTTTTCACCGTGTGGTATCGGTCCGTCTGAGGACTTCCTCCACGACGGCCTGTCAGCCTGATCATCCAGTTTATTAACTTCAGGGACGAACTGGTCCCAGTTCAGCGTAGTGGTCCTTCTGCCGTCGATGCTTCTTCATACTGGATCTCACATAATCTCGTAGCCGCAGATCTGGAATCAGGACTTCATGTAGTTCAGGACAACTTTAGTTTTATTTTGACGACTGTTGCTGTCGATGTAAAGGAAGCTTTAACAGCTGACATCACGAGAAGCAGCTCGCCGCATGTTCATCAAAATAAAGGCATGAATTGGAAAACAGAGTGAGTGTTTTTGTTGTGACGGTTGGTAAAGTGAAGTATTAACCAATCAATCAATCAATCAATCAATCAGTCTATCAAACAATTGTTCTGTGTCCAAACATGTGAAGTGTGTCACCAGTCCTCAAACACGTCCTCAAACTGAAACGACCCAAAGGAATCAAACACCTACTGTTACGTTATGTGTGGGATTTACATTTTAGCTGCTGTTACATTAGGGTTGGTTAGGTTAGGTTTAGGAAAAATGACGGTCTGGGTTGAAATAAGTACGTTAGTTACAGAAGTGAAGTTACTTTACATACATGACGTCAGTTAAGATGAAAACCAGCCGCAAGAAAATAACTTCTTTTGTTCGTGGTATCAGTTTACGATAGGAAACTGTTGCTATTAAACCCCTAAACTACTTAGATTAGATGGGTTAGGTTTATTTTAGGTTAGATTAGATAGGTTAGGTTTAGATTAGGTTAGATTAGATAGGTTTCGGTTTAGATTAAGTTAGATTAGATAGGTTAGACTGGATTAGATAGGTTAGATTTAGATTAGGTCATCTGTCTTTTGGTCTCTCACAGTACACTAACAGTGGTTTAAACTCTGGTCATTTCAAACCCTCTGAAAAAACGATCGCTGTTGTTGTTTTCAGTTTGAGGACGAGTTACAGCCTCCATTTATTTGTCTAAATGAACTGTCTGATAAAATATGGCTGCCGGTGGAGTCGGTCACTCGTGGTGGTTTGTATGTGAGCGAAGTCAGACAGATAAGTCAGCCCCTCTTCTCCCGCCCTGTGGTGTCCAGTCAGCATCGTGCAGAAGAAGACGGACCTGGTGCTGGAGGACGTGGAGCAGGACAAGAAGGGGAAGCAGAAGAAGACGGTGAGCCTGGTTCATCCCATCCTGTCCCCCGGTGGCCATAGGTCATAAACCCCACCCTAACTGAACTAAGTAATCAAACCCAAAGGTGGTTTCTGTCAGTTTAGGTGTTCATCAGTTTGATTTGAGTGATTTGATGCTATAAAAAGAAGTAAAACATCTCGATTGAAGCTCTGAAGCTCTAAATTTATTTACTGAATTCTGTCAGAGTTAAAATTCAGTGTGACTGTATATTTAATCTTTAGTCTTTTTGCTCTTCTCAAACTTTGTCCCCTGGTGGCCACCGTAGCGTCTGTCTGACGGTGTGCAGGAGTGAACCAAACACTCCAGTGTCTCCATAACGTCAGCTTGAACTGTTGAGTCGCATACAAGCCCCCCAACTCCACCAATATTATATATCAGCTGTTAAAAGAAATGATCATCAGTCCGAACACGTATGTGTTCACTCAGAAGAGCACGTCTGTATTTTAATATTTGATGTTTATTTTTATTGCAAAATTGGCCTTAAATGTAATAAATGGTGCCATTAAAAGCCTTAAATTTAACTCACACATGTAGAAACCTGCAGGAGATGATCCAGACCTTCAGGTAAAGCACGTGGTCACGTTCAGACAGACGCTGACCAGCACAGAAAACCTCCGAGACGTGATGATTGTTGTTTTGTGCTGTTATTTACTGACCTGGACTAAATGCTTTATGATGCTTATTACACTAAAACTTCTAAATGATATTGTTCTAATCATCCAAACCATGAAGAACGATCCACAGAAGAGACCATTAATAAGGATTCATTAATATTAATATTAATAATTATTCATTTACATTTTTTTACATTTTACTACCTTTTCTTCTTTTAACACACTAATTCACTTTAAATGAGCTAATGGCTGCATGTTTATATCCAGAGCACTATGAAGAGGGCCATGGTAGCACCAGAGTGGGCTGCTAGGGTTCTATGCTAGTAGTACTATGGTTCTACTGTGGTCCTTTAAAGGTACCAGGGTGAGTCCCATGGTAGGTGTGATGACACTACGAAGGGTTTCATTGGCACTAAGGGAGGCAACATGGCGTCTCCAAGGGTCGTACCAGGAAAGGTACCACCGCACAGAGGGCACCATGGGAAATGATGTGAACACTGTGATACCTGAAAAGGTACTAAAGGTCTCTGTTTGGTCACAGACTCAAAGTGCAGAGGCTCCAGCGATGGACCGCATCAGGAAGGAGGCTGGAGAGGCAGCTTTAGCCCAGATGGAGGAAAGGTCAGCGACCACTCTCTCTTCTGTCCGTTATCTTCGTCTCAGCATCTGAGGGGTTATTTTGGGGTGTTTGCAGCATTTTGAGGACACTAGTTTTTGATTCTTCAGTTCAGACTCTTCATCCACTAGTGTCATTTCCTTCCCTGTTGTGCAGACTGCAGCAGGAGCGCCTGGAGGCGGCCCGCATGGCGGAGGAGATGGCCAGGAAGGCAGCGGCGGAGGCAGTCCGACAGCTGGAGGTGGAGCATTCAGCTAAGATCCTGATAGAAACGCTGCCGGAGCCCAACGAGCAGTAAGAGACACCAACAGTCCAGACGTAGACACGTACAGTCCAAACGTAGACACGTACAGTCCAAACGTAGACACCAACAGTCCAAATGTAGACACCAACAGTCCAAACGTAGACACCAACAGTCCAAATGTAGACACGTACAGTCCAAACGTAGACACGTACAGTCCAAACGTAGACACCAACAGTCCAAACGTAGACACGTACAGTCCAAACGTAGACACGTACAGTCCAAACGTAGACACGTACAGTCCAAGCGTAGACACCAACAGTCCAAACGTAGACACGTACAGTCCAAACGTAGACACCAACAGTCCAAACGTAGACACGTACAGTCCAAACGTAGACACCAACAATCCAAACGTAGACACGTACAGTCCAAACGTAGACACCAACAGTCCAAATGTAGACACGTACAGTCCAAACGTAGACACGTACAGTCCAAACGTAGACACCAACAGTCCAAATGTAGACACGTACAGTCCAAATGTAGACACCAACAGTCCAAACGTAGACACCAACAGTCCAAACGTAGACACGTACAGTCCAAACGTAGACACCAACAGTCCAAATGTAGACACGTACAGTCCAAACGTAGACACGTACAGTCCAAACGTAGACACGTACAGTCCAAATGTAGACACCAACAGTCCAAACGTAGACACGTACAGTCCAAACGTAGACACCAACAGTCCAAATGTAGACACGTACAGTCCAAACGTAGACACCAACAGTCCAAATGTAGACACGTACAGTCCAAACGTAGACACCAACAGTCCAAATGTAGACACGTACAGTCCAAACGTAGACACCAACAGTCCAAATGTAGACACGTACAGTCCAAACGTAGACACCAACAGTCCAAATGTAGACACGTACAGTCCAAACGTAGACACCAACAGTCCAAATGTAGACACGTACAGTCCAAATGTAGACACCAACAGTCCAAACGTAGACACCAACAGTCCAAACGTAGACACGTACAGTCCAAACGTAGACACCAACAGTCCAAATGTAGACACGTACAGTCCAAACGTAGACACCAACAGTCCAAATGTAGACACTTACAGTCCAAACGTAAACACGTACAGTCCAAACGTAGACACGTACAGTCCAAACGTAGACACGTACAGTCCAAACGTAGACACCAACAGTCCAAACGTAGACACGTACAGTCCAAACGTAGACACCAACAGTCCAAACGTAGACACGTACAGTCCAAACGTAGACACCAACAGTCCAAACGTAGACACGTACAGTCCAAACGTAGACACGTACAGTCCAAACGTAGACACGTACAGTCCAAGCGTAGACACGTACAGTCCAAACGTAGACACGTACAGTCCAAACGTAGACACGTACAGTCCAAATGTAGACACCAACAGTCCAAACGTAGACACGTACAGTCCAAACGTAGACACCAACAGTCCAAATGTAGACACGTACAGTCCAAACGTAGACACGTACAGTCCAAACGTAGACACGTACAGTCCAAACGTAGACACCAACAGTCCAAATGTAGACACGTACAGTCCAAACGTAGACACGTACAGTCCAAACGTAGACACCAACAGTCCAAATGTAGACACGTACAGTCCAAATGTAGACACCAACAGTCCAAACGTAGACACCAACAGTCCAAACGTAGACACGTACAGTCCAAACGTAGACACCAACAGTCCAAATGTAGACACGTACAGTCCAAACGTAGACACCAACAGTCCAAATGTAGACACGTACAGTCCAAACGTAAACACGTACAGTCCAAACGTAGACACCAACAGTCCAAACGTAGACACCAACAGTCCAAACGTAGACACGTACAGTCCAAACGTAGACACCAACAGTCCAAACGTAGACACGTACAGTCCAAACGTAGACACCAACAGTCCAAACGTAGACACGTACAGTCCAAGCGTAGACACCAACAGTCCAAACGTAGACACGTACAGTCCAAACGTAGACACGTACAGTCCAAACGTAGACACCAACAGTCCAAACGTAGACACGTACAGTCCAAACGTAGACACCAACAGTCCAAACGTAGACATGTACAGTCCAAACGTAGACACGTACAGTCCAAACGTAGACACCAACAGTCCAAACGTAGACACGTACAGTCCAAACGTAGACACGTACAGTCCAAACGTAGACACGTACAGTCCAAGCGTAGACACCAACAGTCCAAACGTAGACACGTACAGTCCAAACGTAGACACCAACAGTCCAAACGTAGACACGTACAGTCCAAACGTAGACACCAACAATCCAAACGTAGACACGTACAGTCCAAACGTAGACACCAACAGTCCAAACGTAGACACGTACAGTCCAAACGTAGACACCAACAGTCCAAACGTAGACACCAACAGTCCAAACGTAGACACGTACAGTCCAAACGTAGACACCAACAGTCCAAACGTAGACACCAACAGTCCAAACGTAGACACGTACATTAATCTTTTCAGTACGTTAAAGGATGAAAGTAGACAGACAGACAGACAGACAGACAGACAGACGACCTTCAGTAACTGTCCTGCTGTCTGTCTGTTGTCACCAGACTGCCGAACATCCTGGAGGAGGAGAACGAGGACGAGCCGGAGTAAGTCCACGGCGCCCTGTCGCTGTCGTGTCCTGCTGCTGACTGCTCCTAGTTTCTGCTGCTGCAGCTTCTGTGTCGGCTAGAAATTAAGTCCGGTGCATTAAAGTGACTCAACTTAGAGAGAGAAGGAGCGTTTCCACTGAGTCCTGTAGTGTTTTAGAGTTTAGAGTCTGGCAGGAATGTCGGGACCAGGTCTGGACAGGTCTGATCTTCCAGAGCTGAAGTTCAAATGTGGTTCCAACCTGTAAAACAGACAAAGGGACCACACAGGAGAAGCTTGAATCGCTGCCCTCAGCGGTGCCTGATGTCAGTACAGGTATATTATATATATTAGGATCTGCTGCCTCATTAGCTAAAGACGTCCCCCTGCAGTAAGATGGACGGACGCTTCCATACTTCTTCCACTTCATCCATCTTCTACTTGATCTAATCATATCATGCTGTGTGAAAACATCTCACTGGATCTTAGAGCTCCTCTGGTTCCATCAGATCCACTAAAAGCTTTTTACCTCTTGTACCTTTTTGGAGCTGCGGTCCCGTCCTGTTCAGGCCGGTGAACGGTCCCAGTACAGGAGGTCCTTTTCTACACTGCATAGTTTCAGAGGAGCCTGAACTCCATCCTCCATCCTCCATCCTCGGCTCCACAGTCAGCATGGACTTGGCCACAGGGTCCTTTCTGGGGCCCTAGAATAAGCCCTCCTAATGGGGGCAGTGCAGACCTCCATTAACCACCCATGTTGTTGGTGTGCTAGCATACAGTACATATCCTGTCTCTGACCTCACACTGAGCAGGTCCGTCAGCCATATGGACCCCTTGCAGCAGACGAAGCTTGAGTTAGCTTAGCTTCTTAGCCTCAGGTCAGCTGTGAACCTGGACAGTTTGGCTTCTGCTTCATGTCTGCTTCTGCAGAAGCTTTGGCTCTTACCACAGTTTGTCTTCACGGTGAAATCTGACTTCATTTTGTGTTTCCTTCTGTGAATCAGGCCAGAGATTAAGAGGTAGGTTAGATTTTTCTTTTTATCGTCAGTACGATAACGAGGCAAAGAGGGAAAGATGCTGTTAGATGTACTGAACATCACAGATATGATGCAGAGCAGCCGTCATGTGTTTGTCAGGGAACCTTCCTCCTCCTGTCACGTGACCGGTGAGGACGGATCCCTTCACTCTGTTTCCTCTGGTGCTTCCTCACCAGGTGTCTGATGGACGTCTGCCAGGCTGAAGACGTCCCGTCCACAGACGTGGAGCCGGCGTCCGAGAGGAGAGACCTGGACAGCCCCGTCGACATCCCCGTCATCCAGCACCCAGAGCCGCAGGACGCCGCCGCAGATCAGGTGACGCCCTTTAGGATCCAGCTCATACCTGATATTTCTGTCCTGCGTGGACTCTGATTGGCTGGGGGGTGGTCCTTACTGTAGACCGTCTACGACCTCTAGTGGGCATCACAGTCACATGACTTTCACCCAGCAGAGCGAAGTTTGTGTCCTGAGTGGAACCTTCAGTCAACCTTCAGGGATTATCACATATATAACAGAATATAACGTTACAGTGAAGTGATAGTTCACAGTGAGAGGACAGGAGAACCCCACTGAACACTAAAGACGTCAACAACTTGACCCAAAATAATGATTTTATTGCTTCTGCTGTCAGAGCTGTTACCATAGCAACAGTCTGCTCCACAGAAAACAAAGAAAGAATAAATATTGATGTATTTCACTCATTATGATTAGAAGACGTGCAGAGAACTGAGTTTTGTTGTTTCCTGTCTGTCTCCTCTCAGGCCGACGCAGCAGGAGGAGGAGGAGGAGGAGGAGGTGAGAGCTGGGAGCTGTGTCAACCTTCACCTCCATCTCACCTGCAGGCTTTTCACCATGAGCCTCAGAACTACTAATGAACTATTCAGTGAACTCTTCACAGCCTCATTTCTCATTAGAGACAACAGGACCCAACCAGAGATAATGATAATAATAATAATAATAATAATAATAATAATCTCTGTCTAATAATAATAATAATAATAATAATTTCTGTCTAATAATAATAATAATAATCTCTGTTTTATAATAATAATAATAATAATAATAATAATAATAATAATAATCTCTGTCTAATAATAATAATAATGATAATAATCTCTGTGTAATAATAATAATAATAATAATAATAATCTCTGTGTAATAATAATAATAATAATAATCTGTGTAAGAATAAGAATAATAATCTGTCTATAATAATAATCTCTGTGTAATAATAATAATATAATAATAATAATAATAATAATAATCTCTGTGTAATAATAATAATAATAATAATAATAATAATCTCTGTCTAATAATAATAATAATAATAATAATCTCTGTCTAATAATAATAATAATAATAATCTCTGTGTAGTAATAATAATAATAATAATAATCTATGTGTAATAATAATAATAATAATAATAATAATAATAATAATAATCTCTGTCTAATAATAATAATAATAATCTCTGTCTAATAATAATAATAATAATAATCTCTGTGTAATAATAATAATAATAATAATAATCTCTGTGTAATAATAATAATAATAATAATCTCTGTGTAATAATAATAATAATAATAATAATAATAATAATAATAATAATAATAATAATAATAATAATAATCTCTGTGTAATAATAATACCAAAGTCAGTGTTAAAACTCAAACCTCTGAGCTTCTCGGCCTCGCTGACTTCTACATGACACCATGTTTGAACAGTGTTGTTTTCAGCTCCTTCCTGTTTCCTCTTTGTTTTTCAGACTTCAGATCAGTTTACGTTCCCCTCGCCTCGCTCTGATCGCCCCCCCCCCCAGGACCCCCCTCTGACTCTAACTGTTTCTCTGTCCAGTTCCTGACGTTCAGTCTCCAGTGACGAGCTTTCTGCTTCGGTTCCCGTGTGCTGCTGCGTGTCTGGAGAGCTGCAGGACGCTGCTGCTCGGCTGCTGCCTCGCCCCCCCCACGCCGTCCCTGCCGACCCCTCCGGCAGAGCTCACCCAGCTGATCCAGGCGCTGTGGCAGCTCCCCCAGCAGGCGCGACGCTGCTGCTCGAGCCTCTTCAGCTGCTTCAGACGCCTGAACTCCGACTCCCAGCATCCTCAGCAGCCTTAGCCCCGCCCCCCTGCAGCAGACCCCTAGAGAAGCCTCCTAGACTCCTCACGCTTGTGTAGAAACCTTTAAAGTGCCAAACCAGCCCCCCCGTATCAACGACATCCTCCTCACGTCACTCCCATCATGCTCTGCTGCTCTGCACTGCCTCGCCGCCAGCTCACCACACATCAGGTGACCTGACAGGAAGTGGGTGTCTGTGCTGAGCTACGCTTTGCTTGCTGGACACGTTTAAGCCTGAAGGGACGTTTGGTCAGACACAGTGACGAGGCAAGAGGCCTCAGTTACACAGACCCCCCCACACACAACCCCCCCAGGAAGAGGAGAGCACTTTTATTCCCCCCTATAGCTATCAGCTGTCAGCTATCAGGTTATAGTCCGTCATATGTAGTTTTTATCCTCCGTTCTGTGAATCAGCTGCACGCCGTCCCTCCCCAGGAGCTGGCTGCTGCACACCGTCCCTCCCCAGGAGCTGGCTGCTGACTTTGGAGGAAACTCATTTAGCTGGTTTATTGGTTTATTTGTCACGAGAGGCATCACTTGAAGTGTTTTCTTTCTTTGTGTTAACTATTTTTTATTCACCCATAAAAATCCATTTCTGTGCTTTATTAGAGAGGACAGATAGTAGAGGGAGGTGGGACTGGGGGGGGGTTAACTTCCCCAGGAGCTCAAAGAGGGAGACAGCGATCTGAAGGCTGAGTCATTAATCTGCAGCCATCGATGCTCAAATCATAAAAGTTGGTCTGTTTCCACTTTAAACACAGAACATAAGACGCTCGTGTAGAAGCTAAAACTTTACAATCACAAAGGTGGAAACAGTGAAATGAGCCTTTAGGTTCCTGAGCATCGTTTGGCTCCGACATGATGATAAACTAAACTAGTCGACAGAGGAAGTCGTTGAGGCGCTGACGAGACGACTCGTGGACGGAGTCAGCGTGGTGTCTCAGGAAGATGTTTAGATGAAGGCCAACGGTGTTTCTGCTCTGTTCCTCTGAAGGTTTGGGAATAGGCCTGAACATCCCCCAGATTATCACCACCCCAGAGCCAGTGTCCAGAAATCTGTCTGTCAACGACGCCACGCTCAGGTAACAGACGTCGATGGACAGAAACTTAACGTGAAGCATCCTGATGATGGTCTGAATCATGTGAATGTGACTTTAAAGGGTAATTCTGGTATTTTTTTACATTTTGGTTAGAAATGACTACGAGGCACAGTACAACAAGAACATAAACAAACCAACCAATCGAGGCAGCAGATCCTGTGTCCTCCAAGCTAAAATTAGCGTTTTGGTCTATGGAGTCTGGTTTACGGCTGCTGGCTGAAAAACTTTAGTAGCTTCGAGTCATTTAGACACCAAAATGTGTATGAATAAAGCCAGACGATCAGTGGATTGATGGAGAAAATAATCAGCTGCTGTTTGGTACTAAATAGTTCAGAATGAGCCCCATGTAAACCAGCTCCAGCAGTAAAATCCTGCTTTCTATCAATGATGAGGAATATTAATCAATCTAATGGTACAACAGTCACAGGGGACACTTCAGATCCCTACAGAGAGAGACCTGGAAGATCCTTTTGGTTTAACCACAAACAGCACACACACCAGACTACATTCACTAAAACAGGGATTTTAGAGAACAGGACACAGGAGCTGCTGCTCTGCTGCTGCTGCAAAATTCCTGTTTTTGTCAATGGAGTCTGGTGTCTGTGAAGATGCCTTGCTTTGTGTTATGGTGTGACTTTGGTGTTTTAAAGGGTCAGTACACAACATTAGTGTAACAGCGTCCTGGTGTCTTCCTGTCGTGTCGCCCTCAGTGTAGCTGATCTGTCTGTAGACGAGATGGATGAGGAGCTGTCGAGGATCCCCGGTCCCGGTCCGGGAGACCTGCTGACCGCAGAGGATAAGTGAGCCAAACACCACTCAAACACACTCTGTCCTCCACCTCCGTCACCTCCGCCCTCCATGTTCTCTGACCCGTTGCTGTCGTCCTACAGCACACGTCCTCTGTCAGCAGCCAGCGTCGGCAGCGTGATCATCCAGGACCGTCTGAGCGATCTCGTCAAGCTGTTTAAAGGTCGCACGGACCGCCAGAAAGAGCGCCTGTTGGACCCGGACGAGTCTGAGGAGGAGAGTCCCTCGGCCTGTACGTGCTGACACCTTCACTGTCTTCATCTTCCTCATGTCTTCATGTCTTATGACACAGACTGACTCAAAGCCACCTTCATCAGTCAATCAGCATTAAAACAGTCATCTAAGTAATAGAAATAACACTGATGTGGACAGAATTCAGTTTGTTTCAATTTTGTTTGCAGAAACCTGTTGCACAATTATCTTAGCCATAGAGAGGCATTAATCATTAAGTTAAAGGGTAATTCTGGCTTTTTAATATCCTCGTTGTTTAACCAGAAACAGCCTCTCTTCAAACACACCAGACTTCATTCACAAAACCACTAATTTTACTTCGCAGAACATGCTAGTGGCTGATCTACTGCTGCCTCACTTGGTTAGTTTGTTTGTGTTATTGTGTGACTGTGGTGTTTAGACGGTTAGTTCAGGTCCAACACAATATTCATGTGGCACAATATAACACAAGCAAACTAACCATGGAGGCAGTGGTAGATCACATGTTCTTCAAGGTAAAATCCCTGTT
This sequence comes from Pempheris klunzingeri, assembly GCF_042242105.1. Classification (NCBI taxonomy): domain Eukaryota; kingdom Metazoa; phylum Chordata; class Actinopteri; order Acropomatiformes; family Pempheridae; genus Pempheris; species Pempheris klunzingeri. The sequence continues at coordinate 725,211 of NC_092012.1, read as the reverse complement.
TTAGTGAATGTAGTCTGGTGTGTGTGCTGTTTGTGGTTAAACCAAAAGGATCTTCCAGGTCTCTCTCTGTAGGGATCCTTTCCATGATGCTGTCACACACTTAGAATAACACTCTGAGCCTGTCAGTGGATCAAACAAGCTCTTTTAGTGGACCTACTGTGATCAGGTGCAGTTGTCCCAAAGGATCACGTTGCAGCCATTGCAGCCCGTTTGGTGTCTGCTGGCTGAGGTGATCTACTGGACCAGTTCCAACACTTTTACTACCTACTAGTCACTCACACACCAGGAGGAGAAACAGCGAAATTACCCTTTAATCTCATACTGATGTTCAGAGGATGTCGCGGTAGAATCATCTAAATATCTGTCTGATCCCTGCAGCCCCGGCCAAAGCTCCACCTCCCCCTCCTCCGCCGCCAGCAGGAGACGAGAAGAAGGAGGATGCGCCCCCAGCGGAAGAAGAAGAGGAGGAGGAGAAGGAGTTTGAGCTCCCCTTTAAGATTTTGGGACAACCAGTGAAAATTCCTCGAAAACTCAAACTTCCCAAAATCCCCAAGTTACCCAACTGGTTGCGAGTGATCGTGGAGTACCGCTTCCCCTCCAGCATCGACCCCTTCACCGGTGAGCACAGACATCATCATCATCATCATCACCATCATCATCTCCACCAGGAGATTTATATAAAAGATGAGACAATATAAGGAGGGAAGTCAACGTGTCTAGATCTGCACTTTAGTGGGAAAAATTTGTTATGACACTATAGAAGCAATGGTGTCCTCTGATTGGTCTGATTTAGCCGAACATTTTCCTGATGAGTTTCTGCTCTCAGTCTCTAGTTTACAGTCTTCTTCAGTTCATTTAGTCAATTATGGTCCATTTAGAGGACGATACACCAGGAAGAGGGGGGGGGGCTTTAATAACTTAGTAACTTAGTTCTTTGGTAAATGTACGAAGCTGCTCTTCCCACCACTTCCTGTCGATCTGATCTGATGAGGACTTCCTGTGTCCACAGATCTGATCTACGTTCTCTGGCTCTTCATTGTCGTGGCGGCGTGGAACTGGAACGTGTGGCTGATCCCTGTCCGCTGGGCGTTCCCCTACCAGACCTCCGAGAACATCCACATGTGGCTGCTGGCCGACTACACCTGCGACCTGGTCTACATCACCGACATCCTCGTCTTCCAGCCCAGGCTGCAGTTCGTCCGCGGAGGAGACATTGTGGTGAGCGGCACCGACCGAAGTAAAACACATCAGCGTTTTTAAAATGGAGTTCTGCTCGAACGGCGTCTTTAACCTGGAGCTGTTTTATTTCAGTGTGATAAGAAGGACATGAGAGAAAACTACATGACCACCGAGAGATTCAAGGTAAGAAACATGAACGTCTAAGATACAGCAGAGAACATACTTCAGTTAATGTGACATAGAAAGCTCCCACTTTAACCTCTGACCTCTGAACGCTGCACCTGCGTCCTCGCTGCTGCTTCTTCTTCTGGTTTTTCTTGGAGGACCTTCTTCTTCTTCATGTCCCTAAAATGTGTCCAACCTCAGCTAAAAGGTTCCAGAAGTCACTGAAGCAGAATGAGTGAGAAAAGACTTCAGACATGTTGTTCATCAGAGGAGACTAAAGAAAGACAGAGAACATGTTGATCCAGAACAACAGGAACACTATAGACCTCCACTACACACTGACACACTGACTAACTAACACACACACACTATAGACCTCCACTACACACTGACACACTGACTAACTAACACACACACACTATAGACCTCCACTACACACTGACACACTGACTAACTAGCACACACACTATAGACCTCCACTACACACTGACACACTGACTAACTAGCACACACACACACTATAGACCTCCACTACACACTGACACACTGACTAACTAACACACACACACACTATAGACCTCCACTACACACTGACACACTGACTAACTAACACACACACACACTATAGACCTCCACTACACACTGACACACTGACTAACTAACACACACACACTATAGACCTCCACTACACACTGACACACTGACTAACTAACACACACACACACTATAGACCTCCACTACACACTAACACACTGACTAACTAGCACACACACACACTATAGACCTCCACTACACACTGACACACTGACTAACTAGCACACACACACTATAGACCTCCACTACACACTGACACACTGACTAACTAACACACACACACTATAGACCTCCACTACACACTGACACACTGACTAACTAACACACACACTATAGACCTCCACTACACACTAACACACTGACTAACTAACACACACACACACACTATAGACCTCCACTACACACTGACACACTGACTAACTAACACACACACACTATAGACCTCCACTACACACTGACACACTGACTAACTAACACACACACACTATAGACCTCCACTACACACTGACACACTGACTAACTAACACACACACTATAGACCTCCACTACACACTAACACACTGACTAACTAACACACACACACACTATAGACCTCCACTACACACTAACACACTGACTAACTAGCACACACACACTATAGACCTCCACTACACACTGACACACTGACTAACTAGCACACACACACTATAGACCTCCACTACACACTAACACACTGACTAACTAGCACACACACACTATAGACCTCCACTACACACTGACACACTGACTAACTAGCACACACACTATAGACCTCCACTACACACTGACACACTGACTAACTAGCACACACACACACTATAGACCTCCACTACACACTGACACACTGACTAACTAACACACACACACACTATAGACCTCCACTACACACTGACACACTGACTAACTAACACACACACACACTATAGACCTCCACTACACACTGACACACTGACTAACTAACACACACACACTATAGACCTCCACTACACACTGACACACTGACTAACTAACACACACACACACTATAGACCTCCACTACACACTAACACACTGACTAACTAGCACACACACACACTATAGACCTCCACTACACACTGACACACTGACTAACTAGCACACACACACTATAGACCTCCACTACACACTGACACACTGACTAACTAACACACACACACTATAGACCTCCACTACACACTGACACACTGACTAACTAACACACACACTATAGACCTCCACTACACACTAACACACTGACTAACTAACACACACACACACACTATAGACCTCCACTACACACTGACACACTGACTAACTAACACACACACACGATAGACCTCCACTACACACTGACACACTGACTAACTAACACACACACACTATAGACCTCCACTACACACTGACACACTGACTAACTAACACACACACTATAGACCTCCACTACACACTAACACACTGACTAACTAACACACACACACACTATAGACCTCCACTACACACTAACACACTGACTAACTAGCACACACACACTATAGACCTCCACTACACACTGACACACTGACTAACTAGCACACACACACTATAGACCTCCACTACACACTAACACACTGACTAACTAGCACACACACACTATAGACCTCCACTACACACTAACACACTGACTAACTAGCACACACACACTATAGACCTCCACTACACACTGACACACTGACTAACTAGCACACACACACTATAGACCTCCACTACACACTAACACACTGACTAACTAACACACACACACACACTATAGACCTCCACTACACACTAACACACTGACTAACTAGCACACACACACTATAGACCTCCACTACACACTAACACACTGACTAACTAACACACACACACTATAGACCTCCACTACACACTGACACACTGACTAACTAGCACACACACACTATAGACCTCCACTACACACTAACACACTGACTAACTAACACACACACACTATAGACTTCCACTACACACTAACACACTGACTAACTAACACACACACACACACTATAGACCTCCACTACACACTGACACACTGACTAACTAACACACACACACTATAGACTTCCACTACACACTAACACACTGACTAACTAACACACACACACACACTATAGACCTCCACTACACACTGACACACTGACTAACTAACACACACACACACACTATAGACCTCCACTACACACTGACTAACTAGCACACACACACTATAGACCTCCACTACACACTAACACACTGACTAACTAATACACACACACTATAGACCTCCACTACACACTGACACACTGACTAACTAGCACACACACACTATAGACCTCCACTACACACTGACACACTGACTAACTAACACACACACACTATAGACTTCCACTACACACTAACACACTGACTAACTAACACACACACACTATAGACCTCCACTACACACTTGACACACTGACTAACTAACACACACACACACTATAGACCTCCACTACACACTGACACACTGACTAACTAACACACACACACTATAGACCTCCACTACACACTGACACACTGACTAACTAACACACACACACACACTATAGACCTCCACTACACACTGACACACTGACTAACTAACACACACACACTATAGACCTCCACTACACACTGACACACTGACTAACTAACACACACACACTATAGACTTCCACTACACACTAACACACTGACTAACTAACACACACACACTATAGACCTCCACTACACACTTGACACACTGACTAACACACACACACACTATAGACCTCCACTACACACTGACACACTGACTAACTAGCACACACACACTATAGACCTCCACTACACACTGACACACTGACTAACTAACACACACACACTATAGACCTCCACTACACACTTGACACACTGACTAACTAACACACACACACACTATAGACCTCCACTACACACTGACACACTGACTAACTAACACACACACACACACTATAGACCTCCACTACACACTTGACACACTGACTAACACACACACACACTATAGACCTCCACTACACACTGACACACTGACTAACTAGCACACACACACACTATAGACCTCCACTACACACTGACACACTGACTAACTAGCACACACACACACACACTATAGACCTCCACTACACACTAACACACTGACTAACTAGCACACACACACACACACTATAGACCTCCACTACACACTGACACACTGACTAACTAGCACACACACACACACACACACACTATAGACCTCCACTACACACTAACACACTGACTAACTAGCACACACACACACACTATAGACCTCCACTACACACTAACACACTGACTAACTAGCACACACACACACACTATAGACCTCCACTACACACTAACACACTGACTAACTAGCACACACACACACACACTATAGACCTCCACTACACACTAACACACTGACTAACTAGCACACACACACACACTATAGACCTCCACTACACACTAACACACTGACTAACTAGCACACACACACACACTATAGACCTCCACTACACACTAACACACTGACTAACTAGCACACACACACACACTATAGACCTCCACTACACACTGACACACTGACTAACTAACACACACACTATAGACCTCCACTAACTTTGTTACTCTACACTCTGAGGATCTGGAGCTCAGAGGTCTCAGGGTCTCTGCAGAAATAAGAACTGAACTCATCTTGAATGTTTTTTGCACATGTAAAAATGACGGCATCGTCTGCGTACATTTGAACGTATATGGTAGCAAATTAAAGTTACACTCATCTCTGACTGAAGTCACAAGGTTTTTTTTTAGGATTTTATGGAAAATAAAACACATATTTCACATCTCAATCTGAGAGTGTGTGCTGTGTGTTCACAGATGGACATCATCAGTCTGTTTCCCATGGAGATATTCTACTATTTCACTGGAGTGAACTCTCTGCTGAGGTTCCCTCGTCTGCTGAAGGTCAGGATGTGTTTCTTCACTCATTTTATTCAGAAATAACAAACCTCCTGCCTCGCCTCAAGAATAACAGTCTTGTCTCTCCCTGCTCAGTACATGGCTTTCTTCGAGTTCAACGACAGAATGGAAGCTGTGATGAAGAAAGCTTACATCTACAGGTGAGGAGAGCCTTAATAACACGTCGGCCATGTCTCAGAAACACAACCGACCAGCCTCCAACATTTGGTAGCTCACCTGTTTATTATTGGGGCCCAACATTGCCTGAAGAATCCTCTTGTTGTGTGTCTGCGTTGACTCTTGGTGTCACCAAATGGCGTACGCATAGCACGGCTTTTTAAGGACATCTGTGCAGGCAGCGTGGTATTTTACGCACAGAGAAAACGATACGAACGGAGCAACAACTCAGCTCGTAGATGCTTGTAGGGAAGAGGACGGGTTGGATCGATGAGTCGAACACTGGACTTTCCCACCGGAGCCGAGGGTTTGTTTCACGTGTGGAGCTACAAGTCAGCGTTAGAGTTATTTTAGCTTCTCATTTCAGCCCAAACCATCATCCTTTCCTAAACTAACTGCTTAGTTTTGTAGCCTAAACCAAACAAAGCTGCAACAGTCATGTTCCTCGGGAAGATTTATTTTGTAAGTTGAGTAACAGGACGTTGCATTTTTATTATTTTTTATTATTGCTAACTCGACCAAAGTAGTTTTGACACGCAGACGAGGCAAAAAGCACTAAATGACACTTAAAATGAGGTGAAATGTCCTTAAAAAAAGTGCTGCTAATCATGCGCCATCTTTGAGATCAAGTCGTTTGGTTCATCAAAAGTAGTTCAGACTGGTCCACAGTGCCACATAGACAAGTTCAACAATTAAACATATGACATGAAAATGAGCAGATAATCAGTGGAGGAGTGGGTAAAAAGACAACTCTGATTGATTATAACAATCAGACCTGTAGGTAATGAAAGCTTTCAGTAGCAGTGACACAAATGGCTCAATTTTAGTGTTTCATGTATTTCCCAGCTGATGACTGATGAATGAAACTTTAACACCAAAACAACTTGTTAGAACAGAAAGTAATTCAGCAGCTTCTTCTCACAATGATCAATATTTTTGTTCAAGTTTCATGATATTCAGGCATCAAACAGACTGAAAGAGGATATTGGTCACAGCAATATAAAACTGTGTCATCTGCATAGCTACAGAGGAATAAAACTGATAGGAGGCATATAAACATTAAAGACTGAACGGTCCCAGAACTGATCCTTGAGGAACCCCACGTGTAATTACTGTGGTGCCTTAATTTGACTGAATCCTGTGTTTGTGTTGTGTAACAGAGTGATCCGGACCTCCACCTACCTGCTGTACTCTCTGCACATCAACGCCTGTCTCTTCTACTGGGGCTCGGACTATGAAGGACTGGGATCCACCAAGTGGGTCTACAACGGAAAAGGCAACGCGTAAGAGCCCACCGTCACTCTGTAGACGAGTTTATAAAGTTTAATTAATAATCAATAACTGCAGTCTGCTCCTCACCCCAACGCTAACATCCAACATGTTAATCTGTCACTTTTTATCCACACTTCTGTCTTCTAATTTCACCCTTTCAGTTGGTTAATTGGTTCATTATGTTTTCTTAAAACCCCGTTATTCCCTTTTTAATTGGTTAATTAACCAACATTTAGAATTGTTCTTTATTATGTTCTATTATTATGTTATTCTGTCTTGAGCTAAACACATTTGGGATCTGTTCTCAGTACAAAAAGAACAATTATAATCTGGATTAAAACCTGTCACAATAGTTTCATCCCCCCTTGAGTCATAATTACTGTCCCTAATCTGACAGGCAGGTCGGGTTGAACAGGTTTAAGGTGTCCAGTGGGGTTTTTGTCCACTAGCATCGCTACGTTAGCACAGCTAATATTTCTATGAGTGGTGCTGCATAAGAGTATAATGTTACATGTGGAATAAATTCACTGGATGTGTTTGTTAGAGCTAAAGGACTCACGTGAAGAGTTCTGGTGAAAAACAGGACTTCTGTTCATCCACAGTGAGATTTAATGAGTTCAGCTGACAGAAGAGTAAAATCTAACGGTACAAATTGTTTAGACATAAAAAGTAAGAAACAGAAACTAGACAGATAAACTACTGGTTTCTACTTTCTAGGAACAAAATAGCATCAATGTCAGTGAGAACTGTGTGTGTGGAAGTTTTTATCTAACATGTTATTTTATGGGAAACCAGCTAATTAAGTTGAACTGAAGGAACTATGAAGCGTCATTGTGAGAACGATCTGGATTCCAGAGGAGGATATAAGTGTCTTTGTTGTCTTCTTACAGTTACATCCGCTGCTACTATTTTGCTGTGAAGACGCTGATCACCATCGGAGGACTGCCGGACCCCACCACCGTCTTTGAGATCTGCTTCCAGAACATCAACTACTTCGTTGGCGTCTTTGCTTTCTCGATCATGATCGGTCAGGTCAGCGAAGCATCGCACTGCTTTACCCTCCTCAGAGCTCTGGGTCCTCTGCTTCTCAAACAGAGAACTGGAGCCGTGGTTGTCTTTAAGGGGTTAAAATGTGTTTATGAATGATGTGACCTCTGGTGGCTCCGGAGCAAAGGAGGAAGTCAGGTGACGTAGGATAAAGAGCGACAGATGGATCAGTCTTTGCGTCAGTCAGGTTTTAACTGATCACTCACATTACTTAGAGTCACCTCCATAACTAACGTAGCTGTTTCAACACAAACCATCTTTTCCTAAATCTGATAAAGTAGTTTTGGTGCCTAAACCTAACCAACCGTTTCACACTGGTTTACTGCGTTCATCACATCACGAATGTAAAGCTCAGAGCAGAGGAGGCGACAGGAAGTCAGACAGACAAACAGCAAAGAGAATCAGCTCAGTTTTCAAAATAAAAGCCCCCGTGCAGACTGGTGTTTTTAACACCATGACGACCAGAGGTTCATCTGGGATGGAGAAACACTCTGACTGTGACTTTAGCTGCTGTCTGTAGCTGCAGCACAACAAAGCAGGAAGTACATCCAAGAAACACATTTAAAGCAGCAGAAGAAGAAACGAGGCCTGTTTGATCCTGTTAGAAACACATTTAAAGCAGCAGAAGAAGAAGAAACACAGCCTGTTTGATCCTGTTAGAGACACATTTAAAGCAGCAGAAGAAGAAGAAATGCTCCCGGACAAACCGGACTGGTGTCCCTGGATCCCTTCTGTCCTACAGAGGGCGCTGAAAACATTCGTTTGGAAATCGATCCGTTCTGTTGTTCTGTCTGTTGTTCGGATGATGAGAACTTTATTTATTTCAAACACGACGTGCTTTACAGTAAATCAGAGAGTAAGAAGTGGAGTAAATAAGATCCAAATAGCGAAGGATGAAATCAGATAACGTTTTCTTCTTTGTGGTTTTGTGCGTCAGATGAGAGATGTGGTGGGAGCCGCCACGGCCGGTGAGAACTACTACCGCGCCTGCATGGACAGCACCGTCAAGTACATGAACTCCTACAACATCCCCAGTGAGGTCCAGAACCGCATCAAGACCTGGTACGACTACACCTGGAAGAGCCAGGGCATGCTGGGTAAGTTCAGCCCGTACAACAGGGGTGTAACTCGTGATTCTGTTCTGGAGCTTTCGATCAGTTCACACTGTCTTCCTCTGCAGGTTCACCCAGTTATCACACTTTGGTAGTTTTTTGTCTTTTGCATTTTATCAGAAACAAAATTTTTCAATCTAAATGTTTAAACCAACAAGGAGGAAGCCTGTGTGATATGATCGAAAGCTCCAGAACAGCCACTAAATGGACCTTGTGGTGAGTTTGTTTTGTCAAGTTTCACCATCCTGGTACTTACAATAAAAGAACAGATGACAGTTTATCCAGTTTTATAAAAAGAAGCTGATTTCTGTAAAAAAAAAAAAAGAACAGAACAAAAACACAATTTATTGTTTTGTGTTTCGTCCTCTGAGGAGAAACATCAGAAACCAGAAGGGACAAATGTAGATTTTATTTAGCCAAAGTAATAAAGCAATATATTTAACATTTGAACTACAAAAAGGGATTAAATGTGATTTCATTTGGAGCTTATTTACCTTTAATGGCTCCAACTTAATGTTTTGGAGCAAAGAGTTGGTTTGGATCTGAAATAATCCTTTAAAGTCACAAAACAAACCCACCGCTCAGCAGCTGCTGTGTTCTGTGAGGTAAAATGAGTGTTTTTGTGAATGGAGTCTGGTGATGTAACTCCTTTAAATGCCTTTTTTCTTAATGTGGTTCTTACTGTGCTAACTTTAGCTTTAGCTAACATGCTAACACAGCAGTCGTTGCTCCTCCACCAGCTCAACCTGAGCCGATGAAGGGTTTCAGTAAATACACCAAGCCAAAGGGTTCTTCATCTTCTTAACACTTGGTGGATAGTTACAGTTCCACTAATGCCATGTCCAGTAAATACACAGGGCCAACAGGTTTTAGGAAGGAAGGACACTATAAAATACCACAGCAAGAGTATCATCAATATATTTCCAATATCAAAAGTAAAAGTTCTTATTGAGACAATATCTGTCAGATATTTTATGATTGTTAGTGAAGCGTTTAAATGTGAGCAGGTTGAGTTGGAGCTCATTTTAGTTATTTATACAAACGTGTCCTATTTATTTTATATTATTCTGGTTGGTTTAACATCTAAAAACTGTTTCATGACGCGATGAAATGTTTTGTGCAGCGGAGTCAAAATGTAAAGTGACACAAAATTCTGATGCTCAAAGTATCGTAGTGAGTCCAGAGGGTCTCAGAGATACAGAGCTAGACTGTGTCCCTGAACGCCTCGTGCTGAGTTCATGTGCATTCAGAGCAGTGGGATTTTTTTCTTCGCAGACGAACAGGAGCTGCTGGTGCAGCTTCCGACCAAGATGAGAATGGACATCGCCGTGGACGTCAACTACTCCATCGTCAGTAAAGTCGCCCTGTTTCAGGTCAGCTGGTCGGAGAAATGAGATATTTAGTGTTTCATGTTCCTGCCTTTTATTTTATCCATTGATTATGGGTTAGGGTTAGCCTAACCCTAACCCTAACCCTATTGATTATTATTTCAGCCTTCCTAAACTTAACCCTGTTTGTGTGAAAGTCCTGTAACTAAACTACCAAACCTTCACTAACCTGAACAGGAATTTATCATCATTTATCAACAGCTGCCGTCACTGCAGTCAGTTAATGTGTGTGTGTGTGTGTGTGTGTGTGTGTGTGTGTGTGTGTGTGTGTGTGTGTGTGTGTGTGTGTGTGTGTGTGTGTCTCAGGGCTGTGACAGACAGATGGTGTTCGACATGCTGACGAGGCTCAAATCTGTCGTCTACCTGCCCGGAGACTTTGTCTGTAAAAAGGTGAACACACACACACCTGAGTCTGAAGGTGACACCTGCTGAGGAGCGCTGCAGCAGTGTGTGCTGACTGTGTGTGTGTGTGTGTGTGTGTGTGTGTGTGTGTGTGTGTGTGTGTGTGTGTGTGCAGGGGGAGATCGGCAGGGAGATGTACATCATTAAGCAGGGGGAGGTCCAGGTGGTGGGCGGTCCTGACCTGCAGACGGTGTTTGTGACCATCAGAGCCGGCTCGGTGTTCGGGGAGATCAGGTCAGAGCTTCATCCTATTAACCTGTTTAAGACGACGGGGGCGAAGGTTTCCCAGAGTTCACTGGGCCACTCAGAGAGGCAGTGATGTCTGCGGGAACTAATAAAGTAATAATCAATATCTGGTGTCTAAATGACTGTCGGCTACTAAAAGGATCAATGAGCTAATAACCACGTTTATTAAATATCTGAGAAAAACGTCTCAGAGTCCAAAGTGACGTCTTCAGACTGACCCCAGAAAAAATCAGTCAAACCAAACTAAATGCAGACTTTCTGTTGATAGACTAATTGATTAGTTGATTAATTAGCTCGAATTAAGTCCTGGACTTGACTCCATCTTGTAAACTATCCTGGTGTGACTGGTAGGTAGTAAAAGTGTTGGAACTGGTCCAGTAGATCACCTCAGCCAGCAGCCACCAAACGGGCTGCAATGGCTGCAACGTGATCCTTTGGGACAACTGCACCTGATCACAGTAGGTCCACTAAAAGCACCAGACTCCATTCACTAAAACAGGGATTTTAGCTCCCAGGACATTAAAGTCATGCTGTAAGCAGTGAGTTTGCTTGTTATTGTCACCAAAGTCTCACAGACTTCGATGTTCTGGGAGATAAAATGACTCCGGTGATCTACTTTGTCATTGAGACGCCAGAATATTGTTAAAAACACCAAAATGATCCTTTAACAGCTTCTTGCTGTCAACGTTTCAAACAGCATGTTTAACATCACTAATCCTAAAACCTGAACAGCTGGGAACAAGCGTGTTAGCGTGTTAGCATGTTAGCATGTTAGCATGTTAGCGTGTTAAATGTCCGTCACAAAGTCACAGTCGGTCTTGGCTGCTGGTGATAAACCTCCCAGTTGGTTCGAGCCTCAAACTAGAGGCACTAAAAGAAGTTTGAGAGGCTTCAGGAGGTTTGAGGAGCAGCTCTGACCGTGTCCACAGACACTGTGGCCGTAGGAAGGTTCACCCACTGTTTTCTCTCCTCTCTGATTGGACAGTTTGCTGGCGGGCGGCGGTGGGAACCGGCGTACAGCCAACGTGAAGGCGCACGGATTCGCCAACCTGTTCATCCTGGACAAGAAGGACCTGGCAGAGATCCTGGTGCACTACCCAGAGTCCCAGAAGCTCCTCCGCAAGAAGGCCAAGTAAGTCCTGGTCCAGAGGCTCAGCTGACCGAACCTGCCCACACCTTCACCATCCTGAAGCTGACAGTCTGACACGTTCATGTTCACCAGAGGGTGAATCAATCAGACTACATTCACTCAGGCACTCTGAGACTCTGCTGTTACTCCACATGTGACCTGGGTCATGATTCAGATTGTTGTCTGTGATAGCAGTTAAGCTAGGAGTCATATTGATGATGCTAATGTGTGCTAACGAGGAGCGCAGCGGTTAAAGGATTCGTGCAGCGAATCGTTGGGCTCACCGACGCTGTGACGCCTGCTCACTAACTCCTCAGGAACAGGAAGTGCTTCCTGTTGACTGAATGATATTTGAAGAGTTTCCTCACTGACAGTTAGAGATGAATCCTTTAAGCCTTTTTATCTGATGCACAGTCACTCTTTGGGCTTTCTGGCCTGATTCCTTTGGCTCAGACTCTCAGACTCTCAGACTCTCTGAAGATGCAGAGAGGACGGCTTCTGTTCACCAGGCTCAGGTCGTCCACTGATTCCTCCTCTTGAACCAGTCGCTTGCAAATGTGCTTGAGTTCACTGAACAGTTCGTCTTCACTCTTGAACCAAACTCCATTCATTATTCTGATATTTTAAAGGTTAGAAGGTTTTTAAAGAAAAACAACACAAGCACAGAAACTCTGTTTTACAAACAGCCTGTGAACTGAACTAAGGTGGAAACATCACTTTTAAAATGGTCCCGTCCAGGTTGTTCTTTGCGTTGCTCTCCTTCCTCGCCGTCTCCCTCCCGTCTGATCAGGATCAGACTCGACTCTAATCTGCTCCACTTCCTGGTGCAGACGGCCAGGTAACGGGGTCGGATCAGAGCGGTGATCCTCCTCCGTGCAGGCGCTTTATCCCCTCAGTCAGATCATGGTGCTGCCGCAGACGGGCTGGATGTGCTGCAGGTGTTGGTACGAGGCCGCCACGCTTCTCTGGTGCCCTCCGACCAGAGAGAACATTTTGTTCGTCTTTATGTTCTCTGAATCAGCTGAACTGACTGAATCTGTGTTTGTGCAGGACGATGCTGACGAAGGACGCCAAGCCGGCTGAGAAGGGCGGCGGCAAGGGGGCGGTGGAGGTCATCCCCCACCGGCCGGGCACGCCAGAGATGTACAAGGCGGCCGTGAAAGTGATCGAGCAGATGAAAGCACCCACACAGGTGAGAAGCCTTCAGAGCCACGAGTCATCAGGTCAGGTGACCCACAGACAGGAGGTCAGGTGACCCACAGACAGGAGGACAGGTGACCCACAGACAGGAGGACAGGTGACCCACAGACAGGAGGACAGGTGACCCACAGACAGGAGGACAGGTGACCCACAGACAGAAGGTCAGGTGACCCACAGACAGGAGGACAGGTGACCCACAGACAGGAGGACAGGTGACCCACAGACAGGAGGACAGGTGACCCACAGACAGGAGGACAGGTGACCCACAGACAGGAGGACAGGTGACCCACAGACAGAAGGTCAGGTGACCCACAGGAAAGACAGAAAGAAAGAAAGATGGAAGAAAAGAGGAAGTGATGTCATGTTTTTCTGCCCCCCCAGGCTCCGGGCTCCCTTTCTGCTGTGCCCCCTCCCTCTCCGACCCACCGCCGCTCGCCCGTCCCTCTCGCTCCGGTGCGGGACGACGAGGACGCTGTGTCGGAGACGGCCGACAGCTCGGTGGTCATCAGGATGTCGCCGCCGCAGCAAGGGGAGGAGCTTCTGACCGTGGAGGTGGCGCCTGGCGAGGGGGAGGAGGGGGAGACGAAGTAGGAGTGATGTCACAGGCCGCAGTCTGCTTCCCAGAATGCCTTTCAGCGACCTCGAGAGGAGAGAACGAGGACAAACCCCGGTGCATTCTGGTCTCTGTCCTCTGGGTTTCTTCTTCTGTGGTGGATTTCATCCTCCTGTCTGCAGACCTCCAGCAAGAGCATACGTCTTTTTATTGTGAATTTTCTTCTTCTGTGGTGCTTCTCACCTGCTTTTAATAGTCTCCACCACTTTCTTGTTTTCCTCACGACTGATTTAGGAAAAGAGGAACAAGGAAATGTGAGGATTTAAAGAAATGAGACGTCACTTTCTGAAGTTTTGTTTTTGGGTTTAAAGGAAACTCTGACAGTTTTAAACTTAGTCTCTAATTATTCATATTTTGGTGTCTAAATGACTTGTAGGTACAAATCTCCATTGACAAAAACAGTGATTTTACCTCACAATAGCACAGGAGCTGCTGATCTACTGCTGCTTCCTTCGGTTAGTTTGTTGGTGTCATTGTGTGACTTTGCTGTTTTAGAGAGTTGTTTCAGATCTGATATAATATTTGTATCACACATAATAACACAAACACTCTGACTGATGGAGGCAGCAGCTCCTGTGTCCTGTTCTCTAAAATCCCTGTTTTAGTGAATGTAGTCTGGTGTGTGTGCTGTTTGTGGTTAAACCAAAAGGATCTTCCAGGTCTCTCTCTGTAGGGATCCTTTCCATGATGCTGTCACACACTTAGAATAACACTCTGAGCCTGTCAGTGGATCAAACAAGCTCTTTTAGTGGACCTACTGTGATCAGGTGCAGTTGTCCCAAAGGATCACGTTGCAGCCATTGCAGCCCGTTTGGTGTCTGCTGGCTGAGGTGATCTACTGGACCAGTTCCAACACTTTTACTACCTACCAGTCACTCACACACCAGGATGTGGACACAGAGGACTCTGGGGGAGAAACAGTGGAGTGACCCTTTAATCCAGAAGCATCAGATCAGGTCAGTACTCTTACTGAAGTAAAGTCCCTGCATGAACACGTCTATTCAAAACTAAACTAAACCAACAGAAACAGCACAGGAGGGGAACAGAGAATAGAGAATGTGATCCGGTGCAGCTTATTTCACAACCAAAACTCTCTTTTACCAACTCACCTGAACAACAGGTAGTAGAAACGGGTCATTCCACACTGATAACGCAGGCGAGGGAACATCGAGATAAAAACAGTGATACTTTGACCAGACGAGGAGCGAACGCCTTTTCTGCCTCCGAGTCGACGGACGCGACCACATGAGAGGACAAACGAGCGCCCGGCTGTTTTCTGGCGTTCTGGAGAACACGGATCATCTCTTTCACTGGGCGACGTGCAGCTCCACCTTGATCCCACGTCGTGTTTCATGTCATGTATCTGATCTGTGCGACGGCAGATATTTAAATAGTGTATTTATTCATATTGGGTTTGTAAATGTGTTGTTTTATGAACCAGGTTACGATGAGAGCGTCTCATAATGTGTAGGAATTACTGAGAAGTTTATGTAAATGTAGCTCACGTTAAAATCTAGTTTCTACCAACACACACACACACAGTCATTGATTTACAGCCTCACATGTGACTGGAAGTAAATGGCACAGATAATTAAAATGTGTTTTGTTGTGTCTGAGGTGTTTTTGGTTGGTTTGGTTCCACTGACGGTCTGATAGCCAAAACTGTCTGGTGAATAAAGTGTGATGTGTTGGAGAAGAGTTCTGTGACGTGTTTTCATTTTATGTCATTTACACTGAAACTCCTTTCCTGAAATAATGAAAAACGCGAAGAGGAGATGCAGCAAACGAGGAATCTTCAAAGGAAACATTATGACGAAAGAGTTGGTTCATTGTTCCTTTCTGAAAGGAAAACCTGTTACATCACTCTACCTGGACACCAGACTCCATTGTTAAAAACAGTAATTTTACTTGGGAGCTGCTGATCGACTATTGCCTCCATCGGTTAGTTTGTTGGTGTTATTGTGTGACTTCTGTGTTTTAAACTGTTATTTTGGATCCAGTAAAATATTTGTATCACACACAGTAACACAAACACACTGACTGATGGAGGCAGCAGCAGAGCAGCAGCTCCTGTGTCCTGTTCTCTAAAATCCCTGTTTTAGTGAATGTAGTCTGGTGTGTGTGCTGTTTGTGGTTAAACCAAAAGGATCTTCCAGGTCTCTCTCTGTAGGGATCCTTTCCATGATGCTGTCACACACTTAGAATAACACTCTGAGCCTGTCAGTGGATCAAACAAGCTCTTTTAGTGGACCTACTGTGATCAGGTGCAGTTGTCCCAAAGGATCACGTTGCAGCCATTGCAGCCCGTTTGGTGTCTGCTGGCTGAGGTGATCTACTGGACCAGTTCCAACACTTTTACTACCTACCAGTCACTCACACACCAGGATGTGGACTCAGAGGTCAGAGAGTTACTTTGCTGCAGGTGATTTGTGTCCATCAGTGCTGCTGAAATAAACCCCGCTGAGAGCAAACATCTCTGACCTGGAAACTCCTAAAGTAAAATCATTAAAAGTCATTAGAGCTGCGTTCGTGTCAGACTGGGTCATCGAGCGGCTCACAGTGGAAACAGGAAACATTACAGACCAATCAGAGCTGCAGGTCTGATACACTGTCTCTCTTCACAGCAGCACCTGAACGCCACACGTCCAACAGGAAGCTGCTTCTGAAACACACCGACTACTTTTATTCCCTAAAAATGATGTCATTCCTGCTCAGAGGTCGAGGAAAAGGAGGACGAGGCCTGTTGGATCCTGTTAGAGACACATTTAAAGCAGCAGCAGAAGAAGAAACGAGGCCTGTTTGATCCCGTTAGAGACACATTTAAAGCAGCAGAAGAAGAAACGCGGCCTGTTTGATCCTGTTAGAAACACATTTAAAGCAGCAGAAGAAGAAACGCGGCCTGTTTGATCCCGTTAGAGACACATTTAAAGCAGCAGCAGAAGAAGAAACGAGGCCTGTTTGATCCCGTTAGAGACACATTTAAAGCAGCAGCAGAAGAAGAAACGCGGCCTGTTTGATCCCGTTAGAAACTCCAAGAGGAGAAATAAAGCTCCTGCTCCTTCAGAGGAACACTGTCCTGGTCTGAGATCAGCTTCAGAGTCAAACTTCCTCCAAACAGACCTGTGGTCATGCTTCCTAGAGGGCGCCGCTGGGCCGAGCCGAGCTGGGGGGCTGCAGGTCACGTTATGTTTAGAAAGAAGGGGGGAAGCTCCAGGAAGCAGAGGAAACTCTCATTGTGTCTCTGAGGAAACACAGAAACCAAGAAAAGGCGGGAAAACAGAAACAATGGTGAGCCGAGAGCACAGGAAGCTTCATCACCGCCGATTACTGAGAGGAGAAGAAGAAACGTGTGTGTGTCTGTGTGTGTGTGTGTGTGTGTGTGTGTGTGTGTGTGTGTGTGTGTGTGTGTGTCAGCCCATTAACCAAATATGGCTTTAGAGTGCAAGTGATGCTGCCTTCAGGGTCCATGTGTAACTCTCTGATGTCTTTGATTCTGCTTTTATATCTATTAGCCTTCATGTATGTATGTCCTTTATCTTCTCTTTTATTTTATTGCTTTTATTTAGTTTTTCTTTGTCTTTTCTGTATTTGTATTCTAATGTTTCTGTTCATGTGGGTATAAGTTAGCATATAAATTAGCGTCCTTGCTAACGTGTTAATATCTTAACAAACGAACTGTTTCATTTTGTTTCTGGAGACGATAAACATCTCGAATCTTTTTGGTGCTTTCAAACAGAAACGTGACCTTCAGGTTCGTCGGTAATCAGAGTTCTAAATGTTTTTGTCATTTTTAATCTATCTATGAGTTGGTGTTTTGGTTTCCTGAACTGTGACACCAGCGCTCAGTGTTGCATCATGGGAAAGCCGTGTCCATCAGAACTACATTCAGAAAGGCTCTGATTTTAGCGTGCAGGCTGCTTTTCATTTTGTCATTTTATAGCAGACAAAGCTACACTTAGCTTAGCATAAAGAGAGGAAAGAAAAGCCACAGCTGACCTCTGACCTCTGACCTCTGACCTCTAAAGCTTTTTGATTAACGTGTTTTATCTTTCCAGTTTAATCTGAACACAAACAGAAATGTAAAAACTAATGTTTGTGGTTATGTGCTGGATCTATTTCTTCTTGTGGATGCTAAGCTAACCACGTCATAACTCCAGCTCCACACTGAACATAAGACTGATGTCCATCTGAGCATCTAGAAATATTGAACTAGGTAAATACCTCCTGGAAAGGATCCCTACAGAGAGAGACCTGGAAGATCCTTTTGGTTTAACCACAAACAGCACACACACCAGACTACATTCACTAAAACAGGGATTTTAGAGAACAGGACACAGAAGCTGTTGCTCTGCTGCTGCCTCCATCAGTCAGTGTGTTTGTGTTATTGTGTGACTTTGGTGTTTTAAAGGGTTGATTCAGGTCTGAACTAACATGTTGAAACATTTAAGTCACAGAAACTAAACCAGCAGCTCCTGTGTTCTGTGGGGTAAAATTACTGTTTTTGTCAATGGAGTCTGGTGTATTAGATACGTTATGGTTCCAGTCTACATGTCAGAGGGAAATACTGTACTTGTTACTGCACTGCATTTACTTAAAAACCTTAAATCTCATTAGAACAAAATCAGCCATTAAATTGACTTTTATGAAGAAAATAATTTGTTTAGCGTTCAGATGTTAGTGCTGATAGTTGGATAGAAGCTGAATTATATTCATATATTATATATCTACATTATATTATATTCAGAGACATTTCTAATATATTCTGAGCCCTGTGATAATATAACAGGCTTCAGTCTAACAAACACTTCAAGTGTGACGTCAGGAATAAACCTGCAATTTAAGTTACACAACAGAATTTAAACTCCACTACAAGCGTAGATGTTCCTGATAAAGTGCCCACTGATCTTATATTAAGTATATTTTGTACTTTTACTTCAGTGAAGTTTGAATTCAGGACTGAATTAAAACATCTGATCATTTTATGGAAGCTAGTTTCCACCAAAGTGAAAAAAAGATGCTATAAGTCATAATGTTGAGAAAGTTCATCACAAAGTGAGTTAGTTTGTTCAAAATGTTGTTAAAGTCAGTGTTTGTATTTGGGGACATTAAATCATTATTTCAGTTCTTTGGATTATAATGTTGATTATAAAGACTAACAGGGTCTTTTTTCCCTCCTGGGCTTCCATACTTCCACCTCTGTCCAGAGGATGTAGAGTCAGTATGGAAGGTCATCGGTGGAAAAATGTCTCTAATGTTTCCTTCGTTTGAATCCTGGATTTTATTTCTTTTTTCTTTTATGTGGTCCAAATGATCGGATCCGGATCCCACAGTCCAGACCCCCTGACCCGCCCCCGCGTCTATAAATGTACCCCTCTTTTCCCTCCTCGCTCATGCGCGCTCAGCCCTCTGAGTCCCCACATGTCCGACGGCCCCTGAAGGCAGCAGCACGGACGGCCCAGCTGACTTCACTTTCAGCGACAGACCGGGACGGACCGGGACGGACCGGGACCCGCACACCCCCAGGGGCCGCGTTTAGCCTTCAGCACACCTGCCGACACCTGAGCTCCGCTCCCGGGAGGGTGTGGGGGGGTCAGTGCGAGGAAGAGGAGGCCAGCGGAGGAGGAAGAGGAGGGAGAGGAGGCGCTGCTTCGGACCAGAGGTAAGGAGGATCCGGCTCCTTCAAACTTTCTGCTCCTCACTGCACAGGCCCGCCGCTGGTGGGGGTCTCTGGGGACACCGTGTGCCCCCCCCCCCCCCCCCCCCCCTCCCGGGGCAGCTGGGGGTAAAAGTGTCCGACGGTGCAGATCTGATTCACGGCTCTTTTCATGCGGCGTCCAGCAGCTTCCAGCGATTCAGTGAAAAGCTGCGCTGGGGGGGGAACAAAAGAGCCCCGGCCTCACCTGGTGCACACACACACACACACACACACACACACACACACACACACACACACACACACACACACACACACACACTATGAGGGTGACTGTTGACTTAAATATTTATTGATAAATTGGTGATTTGGTCCTTCAGCTCCTGTGGAAGGAAATAATTCTTATTTATTAAAGATGACGTGTGTGTGTGTGTGTGTGTGTGTGTGTGTGTGTGTGTGTGTGTGTGTGTGTGTGTGTGTGTGTGTGTGTGTGTGTGTGTGTGTGTGTGTGTGTGTGTGTCCATCAGATCCTCTCACATGTGTCCGATCGTCCAGCAGAACCCAAAATATTTCATTTATTTTAATGCAAAATCAAGAAAAGCAGCAACTTTTCACATTGTTCAGTCTGGAAGGATCAAAATTTGTGGAGTTTTTGTTTTGAAAAACTTCTTAAACACTCATTAGGTTGCTGTTGGTGAACAGACTGTGGCTCCAGAGCTGATTTAAAACTGTCGATCTGTTCCTTTAAACCAGAGGAAGTAAAGACAAACTAATCTGAAGCAGAAACTGTAATAAACTGACAGACGAGAGTTAAATGATGCAGTAAAGTACATTTACTCAAGTACTTCACTAGTCTGAGGTTCTGTGAGGCAGGACTGCTGCTCTACTTCTTCTGCTCTGCATCAGAGTGGATATTATACAGAAATGATTTAAATAAAACCAACCTTTCTGACGGAGAACTGAAGCTGCCAAACTCCATTGACAAAAACAGTCATTTTACATTCGCATAACACAGGAGTCACTGGTTTAGTTTCTGTGACTTAATTGTTTTAACGTGTTAGTTCAGACCTGAATCGACCCTTTAAAACACCAAAGTCCCTCAACAACACACAAACACACTGACTGATGGAGGCAGCAGCAGAGCAGCAGCTCCTGTGTCCTGTTCTCTAAAATCCCTGTTTTAGTGAATGTAGTCTGGTGTGTGTGCTGTTTGTGGTTAAACCAAAAGGATCTTCCAGGTCTCTCTCTGTAGGGATCCTTTCCATGATGCTGTCACACACTTAGAATAACACTCTGAGCCTGTCAGTGGATCAAACAAGCTCTTTTAGTGGATCTACCAGTCAGACACCAGTATATGTACAAATGGGGCCCAGGTTTAAAAACACCGGACTGCTCCTTTAAAGCTGCTTTAATCTGTTTGTTGATATTAATGTTGGAAAGTCGGGGTCACGTGACTGAAGCGGCCTTCTGGTGACGAGCTGTGTGGAGCAGCTCCTTGTTTTGGGTCCAGCTGGTCTTTTTCCACATGTTGGAGACGAGTGTTCTCCTCAGCAGACCTCCAGCTCCTTCCTTTAATTACTCGTCTGATTAAAACCCGACTGTGGACTCGAGGTTGGACGTTAAACCGCTGCTGGATTTATGTCTTTTTTCCCCACGAGGACATTTGGGACACACACACACACACACACACACACACACACACACACACACACACACACACACACACACACACACACACCCCAGACAGACAGAACAGGAAACCAGGCTGTGTGTGTGTGTGTTGGGTGTGCCTGCAGGCTGACTGCTCCAGAAGCAGAGTGTGTTAGTGTGTGTTAGTGTGTGTTAGTGTGTCTGGTGTGTGTGTGTGTGTGTGTGTGTGTGTGTGTTAGTGTGTGTTAGTGTGTGTTAGTGTGTGTGTGAGGAGGAAACAGAAACGACTCTTCTGCTCCTTTTATTTCTTAAAGTTGGAACTTGAACCAAATGTCGGAGGAAAAACTCAAATTTGACGTATTTCCTGTTTGTAAACCTTCAAAGTAAAGTGTTGTAAATGACTCGGTGTGAAGCCAGATGGACTCGTGAACGTGTTTCAGAGTTCGGCCGTCAAAGTGACGTCATGCAGCCGCTCCACCTTTAAAATATCTGGGTTAGTTTAGCTGTCTGGGTTAGCTTAGCTCTCTGGGTTAGTTTAGCTCTCTGGGTTAGCTTAGCTCTCTGGGTTAGCTTAGCTCTCTGGGTTAGTTTAGCTGTCTGGGTTAGCTTAGCTCTCTGGGTTAGTTTAGCTCTCTGGGTTAGCTTAGCTCTCTGGGTTAGCCTGGTTCTCTGGGTTAGCTTAGCTCTCTGGGTTAGTTTAGCTGTCTGGGTTAGCTTAGCTGTCTGGGTTAGTTTAGCTGTCTGGGTTAGCTTAGCTCTCTGGGTTAGTTTAGCTGTCTGGGTTAGCTTAGCTGTCTGGGTTAGTTTAGCTGTCTGGGTTAGTTTAGCTGTCTGGGTTAGCTTAGCTCTCTGGGTTAGTTTAGCTGTCTGGGTTAGCTTAGCTCTCTGGGTTAGTTTAGCTCTCTGGGTTAGCTTAGCTCTCTGGGTTAGTTTAGCTCTCTGGGTTAGCTTAGCTCTCTGGGTTAGCCTGGTTCTCTGGGTTAGCTTAGCTCTCTGGGTTAGCTTAGCTCTCTGGGTTAGCCTGGCTCTCTGGGTTAGTCTGGTTCTCTGGGTTAGCTTAGCTCTCTGGGTTAGCCTGGCTCTCTGGGTTAGCCTGGCTCTCTGGGTTAGCCTGGTTCTCTGGGTTAGCTTAGCTCTCTGGGTTAGCTTAGCTCTCTGGGTTAGTTTAGCTCTCTGGGTTAGCTTAGCTCTCTGGGTTAGCCTGGCTCTCTGGGCCTCCCCGGTGGTGCTGGTCCTGTTGGACTGGAGGTCCGTTTTAATCCAAAAGTTTAATCAACAAGTTGTTTTTTTCATTGTAGAAAATAGTAAGAAAAAGAAACTTAATTTAGTAACTAACTATCTGAGCACAGATTTGGTAAAAGTTTGACTTCTGCTCGTCACACGTGTCCTCGCTCTGATTGGCTGCAGGTCTGTCCAGCTGTTTAGTGGTTCCTGTTGGTGGAGAACGTAGAACATGAATCTGGTCTGGACGGGAGCAGCTAGGCTAACGGCTAAGCTAGCAGGTCCTCCAGCATCATGATGCATTCCAGACGCAGCCCCCCTGTCCCTGAACGCCTCATTCTTCCTCCCACTCTGTTTATCAGAGAAACTGCTGCAGTCACAGCCTGCGGTGCGTTCACTGAACTCTGGGAAAGTTGGTCTCCCTGCTCACTGCGTTTCCAGCTGTTTCTGCTTCACACAGTGACGCCAAGACAGGGTCCAGTCAGAGACCGGGTCCGGGTCCAGGTCCAGTCAGAGACCGGGTCCGGGTCCAGTCAGAGAGCAGGTCTCTGGTTAAACATTACCAGCTCAGGGTTGCTGATTACACTGTTTCCCTTTTAGGCTGATAAATAGACCTGCAGGTGGATCACGTGTCTGACGGGGGGTCACAGTCTCCTCTCCTCTCCTCTCCTCTCCTCTCCTCTCCTCTCCTCTCCTCCCCTCTCCTCCTCTCCTCTCCTCTCCTCTCCTCTCCTCTCCTCCTCTCGTCAGACTCTCGGTGTTTGTCACAGAGTAAATGTGAGGAATGCAGCAGCACGAGGTTCAGTGTTATCTGAGGAAATGTGATTTACTGCTTCAGGATCAGACTCTGAGCTTCAGAGGAGGAGGAGGAGGAGGAGGAGGAGGAGGAGGAGGAGGAGGAGGAGGGGGAGGAGTTTGTTTCAGTAGAATAAAACAAACTTTTCAAATCTCTGTTTAGTCACAATATGAAAATAAATCATAGAATTTTGAAATGAACTCCTTTCAAAATAAAAGCCTTCTCCTTCATCTCTATCTCTGAGTACTGTGTGTGTGTGTGTGTGTGTGTGTGACTGTGTGTGTGTGACTGTGTGTGTGTGTGACTGTGTGTGTGTGTGTGTGTGTGTGACTGTGTGTGTGTGAGATCAGGCGTCGGACTGAGGATCACTGAGCTCCTCTGGTTTGGTGGATGTGGCTGTTTGTCTGGTTTCACTCTGTCCGTCTGCAGTTTGGTCTCTTTAATGCTGTTTTTTTATATATAAAAATAATGTGATGATGATGATGATGATGGTGAGGTCAGCACCACCTGACAGGAAGTTTCTGTGACACTGAGCAGAGAAACACTGACTGTAGAAAGTCAGCATAGTGTGTGTGTGACTGTGTGTGTGTGTGTGTGTGACTGTGTGTGTGTGTGTGACTGTGTGTGTGTGTGTGTGTGACTGTGTGTGTGTGTGTGTGTGTGTGTGACTGTGTGTGTGTGTGTGACTGTGTGTGTGTGTGCACAGACTCAGCTGGGAAACTGTTACGTAACGTGTGTGTGTTTGATTAAAACCAGACGGCAGCAGACCGTCACACGGCTCCTCTTGAGTCCAGCAGGTGGAGCTGTTGAGCCAGATTTCCCATGATGCTGTGGGGCGTCCTGCAGGAAGCTTGTGTGTGTGTGTGTGTGTGTGTGTGTGTGTGTGTGTGTGTGTGTGTGTGTGTGTGTGTGTGTGTGTGTGTGTGTGTGTGTGTGTCAGTCGGGCTCCAACACAACTGGAGGAGCTTCATTCTTTTCCAACCAAACTTCATTTAAATTGTAACGTGTTTTGGATCCAGTGATCAGAGCAGATTAAAACAGATCCGACGGGGTGAAGTCAGACCTGCTGTGCTCTCTGGAGTTTGGCACATGAAGTACTGAAATAGTCCAGTGTCTGTCCTTCCTTGTTTTTTATCTCCATTTCATTCTGACTTTATTATTTTAAAGGTGTTTATTTGTAAGCAGCATTAAAGTCAGAACACAGCAGAGAGGAAATACAGAAATAAGTGAGTAAAATCAGGGAATTAAAATGATGGTAAAGGGAGAAAAACGTGCTGCGTTAACTGAAATCTCGTCTTCAGTCGACTTTAAAGAGTATTTTTGTGTTTCTAATGTAACACAGGCGCTTTGACCTACTTCAGTTAAATCATCAGACGAGCTGAGGCTGAAAAAGGTGCTGCAGTTTATCAGGAAGAGCTTAAAGGGGTGAAACAGGACGTTCTGCTCTAAATGTGTCAAATGCTCCGTTTAGATTTGGCCCTTTTTGTGACATCACACTCAGGGATCTGTTGATCATGTGGATCCGTCCCGTCCTCTGAGAACCTGAACCCAACCCCCCAGGAAGGTCTCCAGGCTTTAGGCCAGTCTGACTTAGTGTAACTACAATGATGCGTCATGTCGTCGGGCCCAAAGATACTTTTTTCCTCAGACTCTTATTGTGAAAGAGACGTCTGGAAATCCCCATTAAAGTTAGCTGACAGGAAGTTAGCACGGGGCTAACAGGAAGTTAGCCGGCTCAGCAGGCCTGAGACTCGTCCTCCGGGCTCTGTGGGCCCGGCAGTGATGGAGATCCTGGTCCTCTTATTTTCTCTTCCTGCTCCAGAGTCCAGGTCCCTGTGGACCGAAGCTTCACTCTGAATCTCTCTCGTTACTCTGACTAGTTTCAGATCAGACTTTTGTTTGGTTTCAGGTGATGAAATGTGGAATTTTATTTTTACTTTTTAACATTTTTATTCCTACAGTAAGCTAACAGTTTCCCTCTGCTCCCACTCTTTGTGCTAAGCTAGGCTAACAGTTTCCCTCTGCTCCCACTCTTTGTGCTAAGCTAGGCTAACAGTTTCCCTCTGCTCCCACTCTTTGTGCTAAGCTAGGCTAACAGTTTCCCTCTGCTCCCACTCTTTGTGCTAAGCTAGGCTAAACCTGCTCTGGACCCGTCTATGAACTGGACACTCTGTTTGTTTTTAACAGAATAGAAATGCAGGAAGAAGAGACGAAGGCCACCCTCCTCCTCCTCCTCCTCCTCTTCCTCCTCCTCGTCCTTGCGTTTCCTTCACTGTCAGCTTTTTCCTTCTCTCCTCCTACATTTTCTTCTTTTTCCAGATGTGTGTGTGTGTGTGTGTGTGACTGTAATTTCCTCCTAAAATAGCTGAGATGGGTGTGTTCAGGGCATTTTGGGAATCTGTAAACCACTAAACCCAAGCCTCTCCTCCTCTTCCTCACCCCCTCACTGTGCCGCGGTGAGTTCAGGTGCATTCAGACAATCTGAACTGTGCTTTCTTACTGTTTTTAGTGACATATTTTGTTTTTAGTGTTTAGTCTGTTTGTTGCTCCACTTTCACCTGTTGGTCACTGGCTCAGAGGACACTGGAGGACACCACCACCCAGCACAGACACATTCAGAGGGTTTTACACCACACAGAGGCAATAAAAGGGCATTAAAACAGGATTTAGAGGGAATCAAATGAGAGATAAGAATTAAACAGACAACAAGAGAATAAACTGCTCAGACCTGATCCAGGCCTGATCTAGGCCTGATCCAGACCTGATCCAGACCTGATCCAGACCTGATCCAGACCTGATCCAGACCTGATCTAGGCCTGTTTGTTGGTAACCTTTGAGAAGCAGGACCACAGCAGGTCAGATGTGTGTGAGGTGAGAGGAGTGTGTGAACCTGTGAGGACTCACTGTGGACGTGAGTCATTAAAAGCTCCTTAGATGAGGAGATGAACGTGTTTCCACTAATCTGCTCTAATCCGGACGGTCTGATCCTCTAACGGTCTGTCACTAGCACACCTGATGCCCCCCATCACTAACACAGGTGACCTCAGGTGTGACCCTACTGGTTAAATATTCCTCCTCTTCCTCAGAAACAAATCAGAGTCTGATCTGATAACTGGGGCACGGCCCATGTTTACCTTCTCTGGAAGCTTTTACTCTTTTATTGGCTGCTGTTTGATTGAGTTGGCAGGTCACTGGAGTTTGTTTGATTAAAAGGTGGCTGAGCCGAGTCCTGAACCTTAATGAGCTGTGATTGTAGCGGTGAAGATAAAGAGCCTTGTTTGTACATCCTTCTGGTTTAACCACAAACAGCCGTTCTATCGCTCTCTGCACACACACCAGACTACATTCACTAAAACAGGGATTTTAGCTCACAGGACACAGGAGCTGCTGCTCTGCTGCTGCCTCCATCAGTCAGTGTGTCTGTGTTATTGTGTGACTACAAATATGGTATTTAATCTGAAGTAACCCTTTAAAACACCAAACTAAGACACTGACTGATGGAGGCAGCAGCAGAGCAGCAGCTCCTGTGTCCTGTTCTCTAAAATCCCTGTTTTAGTGAATGTAGTCTGGTGTGTGTGCTGTTTGTGGTTAAACCAAAAGGATCTTCCAGGTCTCTCTCTGTAGGGATCCTTTCCATGATGCTGTCACACACTTAGAATAACACTCTGAGCCTGTCAGTGGATCAAACAAGCTCTTTTAGTGGACCTACTGTGATCAGGTGCAGTTGTCCCAAAGGATCACGTTGCAGCCATTGCAGCCCGTTTGGTGTCTGCTGGCTGAGGTGATCTACTGGACCAGTTCCAACACTTTTACTACCTACCAGTCACTCACACACCAGGATGTGGACAGAGAGGGGACCCAGGGGGAGAAACAGGGGAGTGACCCTTTAACTTGTCAGTACTAATGACATCGTTGAGCGTTGCATTCTGGGACAATAATATCCCAACAAGTCTGAAAACCTTCTCAAAGATCTTTTGACTCCTAAATGACCTCTCAAACCTCTTCCTGGGCCTCCAGCTGAAAGGACGTTGAGCGTGTGCGACATCTGATTGGCGTGTCGGGACCATGTGACCGTTTGTAGTGAGGCGAGTGTTTCCTGCTGGGACCCCGCCCCCCCATTAGGACCCTGAAAGTGGTCAGTGGACCAGAAACGTCCTCTTGTTTGTGCTGACTCGATGTATACAGTGAGGTCCTGCCCTGATCCATGCGTCAGGATTCAAAGGCTCTGATTCAGGCTGTCAGCTCCCAGGATCCGGACCGGCTCCGTCACGCCTGCAGGACCGGGAGGTCCAGGTTTCCAGGACACTGAGCAACCAGGTCGAGTCCGACCAGGAGAGTCCAGGTCCTTTACTGTGGTTGAAACATGGGACATCGGCTGGTGATCCTCCAGATTAAAGGACCAGACACAAACTTTCCCTTTTTAAAACTATTACAGAAATGAAAATCCCTGTGATCCCTGTGATCCCTCTGATCCCTCTGATCCCTCTGATCCCTCACCTCTACAGGTGATCCCGGTGCGTCGGAGCGTGTTTCACTGGATCGATATCGTCTGAAATAAAGCTGTGGTTCAGGTGTGATCAGCTGATTTCCTCTCTGAGCATCACTTCCTGTTCCTCCTCACACCATCGACTGCTCATTAATATTCATGAGCCGCCGCCAATTTAACTCAACCAGGTCCACTGTGTCATGTGACGTCGGAGGTGAAAGACACAAAATGGCGTCCAAGACGCCAGACTGACAGCTTCCTGTTTGGGCAGCGACTCTCGTCTCGTTGGCTTGTTGCTCTTCAGCGTTCCTGAGAGGACGCTGCCGCCATGTTGGTCTGCTGTTTTTATCTGGACCACCTGGTTAACGGGTTGGTCGCTGGTGGCGGCAGGAAGTGACATCACATTTTCACAGCTTTTAGCTTAAAACAAACTCTGAACGTGTTTTCATCACACGGGATCTTTTTACATGTTAGAAACCGAGCAGCACGAGCGCGCTGCTCCTTTAAGGGCGACTGTCAAATTAAAACCTTTTTATGAAAAGTTTTACATTTTGCACAAATGATCTGTTTCCACGTCCACACACGTTCGTTGCAATAACTTTGAAATCTAAAACCTCTGAATCGGTTTGTGGATCATCGTGCTGCGTTCACTGACATGGACGTATATTTTTAGGCGTTTGTGCAAATCAGTGCTCGTGAATTAAAAGACACAGGTTGACACATGTGTCCATGACAGGATATTTAAAGAGAGAACCTGTCTGGAGACGATATCGGAGTGAAGAGATGATCAGAGTGAGTGTTTGCAGTGTGAAGGCAGAAACTAAACAGGATGAAGTTTATCTTTGAACCTTATTAAACGTGACTGAGCTCTGTGAGAGTCTGAACTCCCTCCTGTCACTTTTACATAAATGCATCATGAAGCGTCGTCGTGGGTTACGTCATCAGTCGGTTTGATCCTGCAGCAGCAACAGATGGTCCCGGGACGAGGGGGGGTGGGAGAGGTCCACTCAGAGCGGAGGTCTCTCTCCCTCCCTCCCTCCCTCCCTCTCCCTCCCTCTCTGATGGAGGTGAGGACCCGACCTTCCTCGGCTGTAATCTGTTAAAAGAGAACGAGGCGACGGTCGGTCCACTCTCTGACCTGCTGCTCAGCCAATCAGGACTCAGCCTGAAATAACGACTTCCTGACGAACCGAACGGAGGAAAAGAGGCGAGACGGGACGGAGGATCAGGATCAGGATCAGGATCAGGATCAGGATCAGGATCTGGATCTGAAGCGGACGATAAAACCTCAGCACGTCTGCAGCATCGTTCTCCCTTCTGTCTGGATTCTGGGATCAGTTTTGA
This sequence comes from Pempheris klunzingeri, assembly GCF_042242105.1. Classification (NCBI taxonomy): domain Eukaryota; kingdom Metazoa; phylum Chordata; class Actinopteri; order Acropomatiformes; family Pempheridae; genus Pempheris; species Pempheris klunzingeri. The sequence goes on along the minus strand of NC_092012.1, from coordinate 695,517 downwards.
TCAGTTTTCCTCCAAACACTGTTTGTGTTTTCTCTGCAGACCAGAAGTCTGGTTCCCGTCAGTCTGACTCCATCGTGTCCATCAGCTCATCAGGTGATCAGTTAGTTGATCGTTCCAGAAGTTGGTGAAAATTGTTCTTCAGTGTTTCCTGAAGCTTTTTTTTATCCACGAGCCAAAAGATCATCAGTTTACCGTCAGAGGAGGAAAGAAGGATCACAAACTGTTCTGTGAAATGATTCAATCAAATTATTGAGTTTTATTAATTTTGGAGTCAAACAAATCTGAATCAGTAGTTTTTGCTCCTGGGGGGGGCTGCTGCTCTGTCCTGTGAGTAACTGGATCTGTTTGTGTTGTGGAGGCGCCCCCCCCACACTGAAGACGCTCGGAGTGACTCTGAGAAACTGAAGCCGGCGGCTCCGGTTACCTGTGGGGGGGGCGCCTGCTGCTGCCGTCACGTCCACACAGGACGGGGACAAAGTCCACAGGTGTTATCAGCTCTGAGGTAGTGTGATGTGGACGGAGGCGGGGCGGGCTCCAGGACAGAGGTGAACAGGTGAGGGAGGGGGGGGATTATAGGACGAGAACACGGCGGCAGGATTAGCAGAGAGCTGACGAGCTCCGTTCAGCTCGGAGCAGAAAGAGTCTGCGTCTGCGTCCGGCTTCTTCAGGCTCCGTTTGGACTGTGAGGATGTGAACGGCCCCCCCAGGACCGGACCGACCCACTGCTGCAGCCTTCGGCCCGAGCGGGGTCCCCCTGGGGAGCCCCACCCGTGGGGCGGGGTCATGTACGTCCTGTGCACGCTGGCGGTCCTGAGCCTCCACGGCCTCCTGAAGAGCTGGAGCACCAAGGCCGCGGAGGACGGGGGGGGCACGGAGGGCACGGAGGCCCCGGGGCGGCGGAGCGGGTGTCCGGAGGCCCGGGGGGCGTCCAGGTGTCGCGGCGGTGGAGGACAGGACCGTGGGCGGGCGAGGAGCTGCAGGGCTGAAGGGAAGCGGAGGCGAGGAGGCGGCGTTGTGTCCGACAGCAGGAGGCGAGTCCAGGTGAGGAGATGGAGATCAGGTGTTGGTTTCCAGTCAGGAAGTCCTGAGGTGCTCGGACTTTACTGAGTACTGCACTTTACTTCCAATAATATGATCATGTGACCTCTCAGGAAACACTTTGCAGGCAGACTTCTTGTGTCCGAGCAGATTTGGTGGTTGGTGGTTTTCCTTCAGCTGCTGACAACATGTGTGCAGATGTTGGAGGCCTTTTACAGCCGGACAGTAAACGTTTAACATCGAACTTCTTTGGAAGATCAATTATTTTATGCTACGGAGAATCCTGCCCTCTGATTGGCCGGCGGCCAATGAGGTCAGCAGGTAACCATAGCAACAGCACTGATGCTGCGTTAAACTTTCAGTTTTACAAACTGAGCTCTTAAGTTGTTTTTATCAAACAAAAACTTGTTTTAAAATCTTTTTTAAGCAGGAAACAGAGCTCAGGTCAAACAGTGAATGATAAACTAGCTCGTCTCACCACCGCAGCATATTTTCCCCATTGAACAAAAATCAAAACGCAGGTAAAGTTTTTACAAAAGAAGAGATTCTGATTGGTCAGTGAGGGTTTGAGCGCAGCGTCTGATTGGTCAGCGGACGTTAGGAGACATGAAGGAGGTTCAGGTGTCCACAAACGAAACTAAACGAGTGAAACGACCTCAGTTGTGTTTATGAAGCTCTGAGTCACAGCTGAATGTTTCTACTTGTGTTTAAATCGACTTTGTAGCTTCAGTCTCACTCACACAGACACTCTGACTGATGGAGGCAGCAGCAGAGCAGCAGCTCCTGTGTCCTGTTCTCTAAAATCCCTGTTTTAGTGAATGTAGTCTGGTGTGTGTGCTGTTTGTGGTTAAACCAAAAGGATCTTCCAGGTCTCTCTCTGTAGGGATCCTTTCCATGATGCTGTCACACACTTAGAATAACACTCTGAGCCTGTCAGTGTTGGCCGGTGAGTTTGGTTATTAATGATTCAAAATGAACCGAACTGTTCACCAGTGGGAATGAGTTTAAAACATACGATGTGATATAATAGATGATATAAATGTAATAGAATATATACTGTAAATGTTGTAAATGTGCTTCCAGAGTTAAATCAGGAGCAGATGTGATCACTGAGGTGTGATAAACGTGTATATACTGTTTAAAGTGTCTAAAGGAAGTTGCAGTGTTGAAAATATGTCTGGTATCGTAGTCGATGGATATTTAACTGTGCTGTTACTCATTTCTTTAAATAGATAAACTGTTTTTACATTCACTCAGTCTGTCTGACGTTCGTCTCCACATTAACGTTGAAGCGTTTGTAGAGAAATTAACGAAGCATTAAGAGGTTTGTAAAACTGGACGTGATCTAAAGGACGACGGGATCGAACCCAGCGAGGCGGTCAGATTATCATCATCATCACATGACGATGAATCTGTGGTTATGTAACTCCTGATCTGACATGGAGGCCTCGACGAGCCCTTAATGTTTCCCATCATGTGACCAGATGCTTCTCGTTCCTCTGCTGCAGACAGGAAACATCACATTTAACTGGAAGGTGGATCCGTCTGTCAAAGAGGAACGTATCGTTATATCGCTCTCACACCAGACTCCATTAAAAAAAACAGTGATTTTAGTTAGTCAGTGTGTAGTGGAGGTCTATAGTGTGTGTGTGTGTGTGTTAGTGTGTAGTGGAGGTCTATAGTGTGTGTGTGCTAGTTAGTCAGTGTGTCAGTGTGTAGTGGAGGTCTATAGTGTGTGTGTGCTAGTTAGTCAGTGTGTCAGTGTGTAGTGGAGGTCTATAGTGTGTGTGTTAGTTAGTCAGTGTGTTAGTGTGTAGTGGAGGTCTATAGTGTGTGTGTGTGCTAGTTAGTCAGTGTGTCAGTGTGTAGTGGAGGTCTATAGTGTGTGTGTTAGTTAGTCAGTGTGTCAGTGTGTAGTGGAGGTCTATAGTGTGTGTGTGTTAGTTAGTCAGTGTGTCAGTGTGTAGTGGAGGTCTATAGTGTGTGTGTGTTAGTTAGTCAGTGTGTCAGTGTGTAGTGGAGGTCTATAGTGTGTGTGTACTAGTTAGTCAGTGTGTCAGTGTGTAGTGGAGGTCTATAGTGTGTGTGTTAGTTAGTCAGTGTGTCAGTGTGTAGTGGAGGTCTATAGTGTGTGTGTGTGTGCTAGTTAGTCAGTGTGTCAGTGTGTAGTGGAGGTCTATAGTGTGTGTGTACTAGTTAGTCAGTGTGTCAGTGTGTAGTGGAGGTCTATAGTGTGTGTGTGTTAGTTAGTCAGTGTGTCAGTGTGTAGTGGAGGTCTATAGTGTTCCTGTTGTTCTGGATCAACATGTTCTCTGTCTTTCTTTAGTCTCCTCTGATGAACAACATGTCTGAAGTCTTTTCTCACTCATTCTGCTTTATTCCTGACGGAGTGTTTTGATCAGTTTGGATTAAAAAGTCTTAAATTTAACTTGCTGAAACACACAGAGACGCTGTGACAGTCACTACTACTGTTACACACACACACACACACACACACTCACAGGGCTGTTGAATATTTCAGTGGGGGGAGGAGCAGCTCCTCACGCTTCAGTTGACGCTGAAATATTTATCCCATGTGTGGGGGGGTGGGGCTGGAGGGGGTGTGATGCTGCTGTGCTGTTGCTAGGGAAACAGAGGGAGGAAGCTGTGTGTGTGTGAGGGAGAGGGAGAGGGAGAGGGAGGGAGAGAGAGAGAGAGAGAGAGAGGGAGAGAGAGAGAGAGAGAGAGGGGGTCGGCAGGCGACACTGATCCTGCTGTGTGTGTGTGTCTGTGTGGAGCTGCAGAGAGGACGAGGATGCAGCGATGATGCGGATGGCGAGGCCGCAGGGAGGGAGGTAAGACCTGGGAGGATGGACACAAAGAGGGAGGGATGGAGGGATGGAGGGATGGAGGGATGGCGGTAGAGAGGAGGCAGACATGTCGGACGGTAATCCGGTGTGATGGAGGTCTGTCTGTAACCTGATGCAGAGCAGAGTCGTGTGTCTGTCCCTGACCTGGATACTCGCCGTGTGTTTGAGGACGGCAGCTCTCGGCTCCGTCCGTCCCGTGTGGATGATCTCCTCCTCCTCCTCCTCCTCCTCCTCCTCCTCCTCCTCCTCCTCCTCCTCCTCCTCTCCGTGCTGCTGAGCCTCCTTTTGTCCGGTAACGTTTCCTCTCTGCTTTAGTCCCACGTGTAGAAACCGTCTGTGGCTCTGGAGCAGCTTCCTGCTGTAGGGACACAGGTGGGCAACGGCCACGTCCAGGGGCAGGTGGGGGGGTGCAGGCACAGGTGGGGGGGCAGCAGGCACAGGTGGGGGGGCTGCAGGCACATGCAGCAGGCACAGGTGGAGGGGGGGGTGCAGGCACAGGTGGGGGGGGGTGCAGGTAGAGGACAAAAAAACAGGACGTGAGGGAAAAGCAGAGTTGGTCAAACTTTAGACGTGGTACCTGATCTCCGGTCGAGCTGCTTGCATGGATGCTAACGCCGTTGTCATGGTAACGATGTGTAAATATCACAGTGATGTTTCGCTGCTGTGTTTTGTTGTTGTATCTTTATACTGAGCTCCACAGACCATCACGTGTCCCTCTGACGGTCTGGATCTGTCTGGACGCTCCGATCAGGGCGTCGTCATCACGCCACGTCGTCACGGCCCCCACGTAACCGTGGAAACCCAAATGATGCCTTAATGTAAAAAATGCATGAGGCCGAGCAAAGAGACCCCCAAACGTAAAACTGAAGAGTTTCTGACGTCACAGATCCGCCTGGATCGCCATCGTCTGTTATGATGATGTTGTCGTTGCTGCTGCGGTGCATTGTGGGATATGTATGCTAGCGTAGTGTCCAGACTGGAACAGACTACACGTCCTGTTGTTCATACTGAAGATGCTTTAAGGACTAAATAACAGTAATAACATGTTGGGGGCAGCGGTCATGTGGTCTCTCCCGTCACAGCAGGTGTGGGCGGAGCTACGGTCGGCTCACCTGCTCCAGGTGACACACAGACCTTTTTAGAAAATGAGACGTTTTTATTCACCGACATGAAAAACAACCTCCTGATATCGTTCATGTCGATGGTTGTAGTCTGTTTTACCGAAAAGGCAGCGACACACCCTTCCTGTAGAGAGAGAGAGAGAGAGAGAGAGAGTGTGTGACTGTGTGTGTGTGACTGTGTGTGTGTGTGTGTGTGTGTGTGTGACTGTGACTGTGTGTGTGACTGTGTGTGTGTGTGTGTGGCTGTGTGACTGTGTGACTGTGTGTGTGTGTGTGTGTGTGTGTGTGTGAGCAGACAGGCTTTGACTCTGAGCACATGGAGGCTGAAAGAAAACAGGAAGAGATGATTTGACCCAGTTTAGCAGAGGAGGAGGAGGAGGAGGGATGAAGAGGGGGGTCCTAGAGTCTCTCCAGGAGGTAGACCGAGGGGGGGGGGGGGTTTATTATCAGCATTTTGAAATGGAGATTAACTGTTGATGCTTCAGACGGTTTCAGCTGAATAAAATAAAAACTGCTCATCGATCTGCAGACTAACGATCGAAGGATGAACCTGATCATCCACGTTATCCATTGATCGCCATGTTTGGTGCTCAATAACAATGATATCAGGACGCAGGTGAAAACACTCAAACAGCAGATGAGTTTTAAAAAAAATGGTTTATTTTAGTTTATTTATCAGCAGAGATGTAACGATGCCAAACACCACGATGAAAGATCGAACTGTCGAAGAAAAATTAAGTCAGCATAGTGCAGATCTCTGACCTAAACCTAGCCTAACCTAACCTAACCTAAACCTAAATCTAAGCTAACCAACCTAAACCTAACCTGACCTAAACCTAACCTAACCTAACCTAAACCTATAACCACCGTCGGCTTTATAGGATATTTATTTAACTGTGTTCTTTGGTTGATCCTGGGTCTGTTCCAGGTTTCTTCCTGTTAAAGGGGAGTTCTTCCTCCACTGTGTCCTGATAGAATATCTGATGCTGCTCTGTGGGGATTCTTGAATCTTTAAGTCTCTCTAATTAAAGACGTTGGTCTTGACCTGCTCTCTATGGAAACAGTCTTGAGATAACTCTTGATTGATTGATTCGTACTCAAACTGATCAGCTCACGTCCTGACCTCCTCTGGAGCTCCAGACGATGTGATTCTGATTATTTTTCCGTGTTTTAGTCGAGCTCGACAGGTTTTCCAACACGTTTGTTCCATCTATGTAACGGAGACTGACGTGTTCCCAGACGTTAGACCACACCGGCGAATCTTTTCAATGGAGGAAATGACTTTTTGTTGTAATACGGCATGTGTCCACTGGGAAACGTTAGAAGGACGTGTGGTTATCTTCTGTGTGTCTGCTTCCTGTAAATGGATCCACTTCTCTGTAGGAGACCTGAAGTGATGACTGAGGAAACAGAGTTAAAGGTGACGGTACGTCGTCTGGATCAGTTGTGGCTCCGCTGTTGTCTGAGCTCCAACTTTACTTTCAAAGTTTTGCTTCTTTCTAGCAAAGGAACATAAAGGAGTGAGAGGACCTGCAGCGCTAACGCTGATGAGGAAGCTGACATGTGGTGACACAGCAGCAGGTCTGGTTCTTCTTCCCCGCTGATGCTGTGCGATGTGACTTTACAGAGGTTTCCACTAACTAACCCGCCGGGCCGGACCCGCTGACCACAGGGGGGCGCCGTGTGACTCCGGTTGAGTCGTTTAGACGTTGAGGCGTTGGTAAACTGTCGTCTGATCCAGACTCGTTGGGCTGTGAAGGTGTCGGACGGCAGCAGATGGTTCTCTGCTGCTTCCACAGCCGGGAGGTCTGCTGGAGACTAACTCACTCATGGTTCACTGCAGGAGAGAAATAGAAAGTGAGCAGTGACACACTGATGGAGCATCAGGACACGTGTGGAGACACAAGGCTGTTAATGAGAGAGAGTGTGTGTGTGTGTGTGTTCAGAGGCAGTGTGAAAACACACACACACACACAGTGTGAAAGGTTAACCTGAGCTCAGCAGCTGTCAGCATTAATAATACTTTCATATACTGTGTGTGTGTGTGTGAGCATCTTACTCCTTAAAGCTGTAATCCGCACTTTCACAATGCATCGCGTGTGAGTGTGTGTGTGAGTGTGTGTGTGTGTGTGTGTGTCAGCAGCTCCACTGCTGTAATACCTTCTTATCCTCCAGGTCTTAGATATCAAAGGAAGGAGGACGTGAACTTGCAGTACAAATGTGTTCTTCAGGTTTTGACGTGACGTTTGATGGCGCCTCCTCTGAGGAAACTGATAAATCGATTTGAATCATGAAAATATAAAACAAGTTGTCCCGACAGAGCGATCTGATTGATCGACTAGACATTTAGAACGAGCTCAGATCATCGCGACAGCACAGCTAACCGCCGTCGCGCTAGTCACTAAATATATTACTCCGCTGTTTCCATGGTAACACGGTAACCTGTAACCACGGTAACGGAGCAGAAGCTTCCATCTCTGCTCCAAACTGTCCGGTTCAGTCGTTGGTTCTGAAGAATGTTTCTCCTCCAAAGCTCGTTCATTTTGCTGCCGTGCTGAACTGTGTGCCGGCGAGTTGGTGACCTGCCGCTGCTAGCTTAGAGCTCCACGTGAGGCTGGAGGACGTAGCAGCTGAATGTGTGGATGTCAATGATGTTCTCCTGCAGATATCTGAGCTCCAACCAGACTGAGGCAGCGAGGAGCTTCACTGTTTCTACCTGTGCTTCTTATTCAGTCTGTAGAGAGCAGCAGCTCAGCAGGGACTAGTTATGGTCTCTGCTGCTAGGGGCGTTACTAGGGCCGTTACTAGGGGCGTTACTAGGGGTGTTACTAGGGGCGTTACAAAGGACGGTGCTAGGGGCGTTACTAAGGATGTTACTGAGGATGTTACTAGGGACGTTACTGAGGGCGTTACTGAGGATGTTACTAGGGGCGTTGCTAGGGGCGTTACTAAGGGAGTTACTGAAGATGTTACTAGGGACATTACTAAGGATGTTACTAGGGGCGTTACTAGGGGCGTTACTGAAGATGTTACTAGGGGCATTACTAAGGATGTTACTAGGGGCGTTACTAGGGGCGTTACTAAGGACGTTACTAGGGGCGTTACTAAGGGAGTTACTGAAGATGTTACTAGGGGCATTACTAAGGATGTTACTAGGGGCGTTGCTAGGGGCGTTACTAAGGGAGTTACTGAAGATGTTACTAGGGACATTACTAAGGATGTTACTAGGGGCGTTACTAGGGGCGTTACTGAAGATGTTACTAGGGGCATTACTAAGGATGTTACTAGGGGCGTTACTAGGGGCGTTACTAAGGACGTTACTAGGGGCGTTACTAAGGATGTTACTAGGGGCGTTGCTAGGGGCGTTACTAAGGGAGTTACTAAGGGCGTTGCTAAGGGCGTTACTCGGGGCGTTACTAGGGGCCGGCCTATTCGCTGGAGCACTAAACTAGGTTTCATTAGAGGAGTCTACTGTCCAGGTATTTGAGCCCCCTGTGTTTCCATGGAAACAGATAAGACGCTGGCTGAAGGTTTTTACTCTGAGAGCAAACTGATCATTTTAATCAGAACTGTTATTTAGTAGGTGATGAGTTTCTGCTCTCAGTCTCTAGTTTACAGTCTTCTTCTTTAGGGTGGGGCTTCCTGCTCACTGACCAATCAGAGGAGGCCTTTGTCCCTTCTGGCTCCACAAAGATGTCACTGTGGCCTCTTCTGTTCTACAGGCCTGAAAGGAAAAGTTTGTCTGAACTGTTTTCATGGGTCACATGATTAATCAATTAGTTGTCATCTTATATTAAAACCAGCTGTTTCGATAATGAGTCTCTTCTGACTGCAGCTTCTTAAATGTGAAGACTTCCGGGTGCTGAATATCTTTGGCTTGTGGACAAAATGAGACATTGGAGGTGGATTAGGTGATGGGTGGGTGAATGGGTCCCAATAGTGAGCTGCAGCCCTGAAAGTGGCCCCTGAGTGTGTGTGGGGGCCTCGCTGGCCTCCTCCTGGGGTCTGACGGTGAAGTGAGGCTGCGTGCTCGCGGTCAGTCGGGGGTTAATCAGGCCATCTGCGGATTAACAGATTACGCTCAGGGTGATTCATCCAGACCAGGACGCTCCCTCATCAGCTGCTCTCAGATCAGATGCAGGTAATCCTGCGGTGATCTGGTCCGGAGCAGCGGGTCTCCGGTCCCGTGTGACGAGTGCGACCGCTTCAGGGGCCGCTGGAGATGTGAGCGCCATGCTGGGCTGGGTGGGAACTCTGATCAACAAGAGCTGGCTGGACAGAGACCGCCACGCCCACCGGGCCGAGAGGAAGCCCGGCGGTGGACGGGGATGGGTAAGAGCCAGGGGCGGGGGCGGGGTCAGGTTGGAGACTGTCGTCTGATTGGTGGGATCCCTCAGGTGAGACCAGAGCCTGCTGAGGATCGGGGGGGGGGTTAAAATGTCCTGCGTGGTTTTCTCCTTGACACTAGTTTCACACTTATCCTCCCTAAATTATCCCAACATGAATGACTTTTAGTTTTCTGTGTTCATTTTACACTTGGCTGTCTAAATATGGCTGAAAGCACTTGATCGGTCCGTCGACTCGATGGGTCGACTGGCTGAAAAAATGTCGACGATGATTCAGCGTGACTGAAACCTCCAGAAGAAATCAGGTTCGTTAATAAACAGAGGAAGAACCGAAGGTAGAAAATAATGTTTACGGTGTTCTGCACCAACCAGAGTGAAGCAAACGTTAAGGAAGTAAACGAGGTCCTGAAAGTCACAGAATACAAACATTTACGACACAGAATAAGAATTAATATAAACACATGATGTAATGATGACAGAATACAAACATTTGTACGAAGTCTGTTTTTAAAAGAGCTGCAGTTTCTGTAGGAACGTCAAAGTATTGACCAGAGAAACGACGTGTTCAACGGTCAGTGATCAGAGGATCTACGGTGACGATGGGGGGGGGGGGGGGGGGTCTGTGTCGGTGGTGTGTCTGTTCTGGTGCCGTTTGGTTTTGGTCCTGATGGGACGCAGTCTTACCTGCTGGAGGTGTACAGGACGGCCAATCGGCTTCTCAGCAGAGAAAGTGACCCGCCGCCGTCTGCCGTGGTCACTGCATGATGGTGCTGGAGGAGGGGGGGTGGACTCTGTAGGAGGTCCGTCCTCCTGCTGATGTTCAGGTGATGAAGGCTGCGGGGGGGCAGGTGGGGCTCCTCCTTCCAGTAGAGGAACAAATACTGAGACTAAAGAACTGATTCCTCTTCTTTATTCCAGTCAAAGTGCAAAAGTACTGAAATGTTCTGAGTACAAAAGTAAGAATTAAATTCTGTTAAATAAGTAGACGGGGTCGTCTTGCTGCCCCGAATCTGCTCCGTCAGCTGCTTCACTTTCATGCTGCTGCATTTCTCAGCCGTCATGAAGAAACGTCCAGAGAAAAAAGGCTCTGCTCATCAGTGCAGAACCTCATAGAGAACCGGTCTGTTTTAAGGTTCCTTCAGTCTCTCAGTGATCCACTGATAGTCTGAACATCCAGGGGTTCATCCTCTGCAGACAGGAGCTGCTGTCTGAACATCCAGGGGTTCGTCCTCTGCAGACAGGAGCTGCTGTCTGAACATTCAGGGGTTCATCCTCTGCAGACAGGAGCTGCTGTCTGAACATCCAGGGGTTCGTCCTCTGCAGACAGGAGCTGCTGTCTGAACATCCAGGGGTTCATCCTCTGCAGACAGGAGCTGCTGTCTGAACATCCAGGGGTTCGTCCTCTGCAGACAGGAGCTGCTGTCTGCTGGTTCATCCTCTGCAGACAGGAGCTGCTGTCTGCTGGTCTGGCTCACTGTGTATGAACATTAATTGTTGGTGTGGATCAGAGGTTTGATGACAAGAAGAAAAATCTAGAAAAGAATTATTACAACAACCATCAACTCATCTGCTGAAGGCCACTTTTATTTTCTGTTCATGTCAGTTTTATTGTGAAAAGCAGGTCTGATGCGTCTTCCTTCCTGTGTGTGTGTCTGCAGCCGGTCCAGCGGTCCAGCGCTCTGCTCAGCCCGGCGGTCATGTTCAGCACAAGAAAGACCTGGGACCTCGGCCACGCCCCCTGCCTGCAGGACCTCTGGAAGAAAGACCTCTCATTGGACGGTGAGTCAGACGCCTGTCGCAGAGGAGGAGGGAGCTTCAAACGGGGGAAAAAAGCACCAGCGTGGCTGCATTTTTGGCATGACAGCTGTGTGTGTGTGTGTGTGTGTGTGAGTGTGTGTGTGTGTGTGAGAGGTGAGTCATACCTGTTAGTAATGAATGGAGCTCGACAGTCAGAGGACGCAGAGGAAACCAGAGAGTGTGTGTGTGTGTGTTAGTGCGAACAGTCAGAGGGACAAACAGGTGAGCTGTAAAATACACCTTTTTGTTTATGGAGTTCTGTGTGTGTGTGTGTGCGTGTGTGTGTGTGTGTGTGTGTGTGTGTTTTTCTCAGCTGATCGTTTTACAGCCGGTGTCCCCGGAGAGACGGCGGTCAGGTGACCAACACTGGAGCTTTTGTCACACCGACAGACTTTCTGTCAGTTTGTACTTTTCTCTCTGAAGCACATTTTGTTCTTCTTCTTCTTCTTCTTTTTTTTTACTGTTTTCCACGAAGGCTGTCGTCTCCACCTGTCCTCATGTCGCTGTGTGAAAAGTTGAGATTTGTGCAGAGCTGCAGCGATCGGTCTGCAAGTGTTCTGATAATCAATCATCACTTCAGGGCTCTGACGCTGGAGGTGATCATATTTATTAGGTTATCGATCATATCTGGGGTTTATAACCGGAGTCAGGCTCATCTTGAAGGGGGGGGGGGGGTTGCTGCTGTCCCAGCGTCTGAATGGGACGACTCGGTCGCCATGGCAACTGGCCTTGTTTCCTGTCCGTGAGTTTGACAGCATGTTGTTTTTGCTTCAATCAATAATCTAAATTCAACAAACGAAGCTCGTTAAATATTGTTAGAAGATTTCAGTCAGATGAATCGATGTGAGAATCCCACACGCCTCGGTAGGTATTGATTATTCACACTAGTGAGCCAGGCAGCGCTGCAGGTTTTATCGGTTAATCTGCTCCTTTATTTTCCGGATCAGTTGATTATTGGTTTGGTCTGTAAGAGTGTCTCAGAGCTCAGGGAGACGTCTCCAGGCCTGGGAAAAAAGTAAATCAAACGATTATTAGATTTTCCAAATAGCTGCAGATTATTTTCCTGCTGATCGACTAATAGATCAGTGGATTGATCGCTGCAGCTCTGCGAGGACGCTGAAGAGGCTGGAAACATGAATTTTATCTATCAGAGCACGAAACGAGCGTCTGTTTGGATCTGTGCGTTTTTGCAAGTGTCAACATTTACTGAGAAAACACAAACGCAGCATTTTCTGTGTGTGTGTGTGTGTGTGTGTGAGAGAGTGTTTGTTTGTGTGTGTGTCTAATCCTGTTTTCTAGTCTGTCACTGTGTCGGTTCAGATCAGTGTTTAATTAAAAGCAGGTTTCCCTTCAAGCCGAGACCACGAGTGCAGATCTGAATACTTGGTGTGTGTGTGTGTGTGTGTGTGTGTGTGTTAGCCTTTTAGTGTGTGTGTGTTAGCCTGTTAGTGTGTGTGAGTGAGTTAAGTCTGTTTAATGCTCAGATTTTTTCCCACAGAGTGTAGATTGTTCTCAGGTTGATAAGATTTGAGGCCTCGTAGGGAAACTTGTGACCACACACACACACACACACACACACACACACACACTGGCTGAGCAGGTGAATGTTATCTGCTCTCACCTGTTATCTGGTCGGGCTGGTTTCTGTGGCGTTCAGGAGAAGAATTCAGGTCATTTCTTCGTGGTGCGTTCGAGGACCTCTAAATCTGCTTATTCTGTTTATGTGGAGACGCTTTTCTTCTTAAGAGAATCACGTATTTCCTCATGCACATGTACATCAGGAGGTATGTGGGGCTCAGCGTGTTGCTCAAGAGGATTTCACAGTCAATGGAGCAAACTTGTTTCTGACCCTCTCATCAGCACAGACCGACTTTACCCCCGGATGTGATGGTGGGACAGAATAACTGTTGAGCCAGTCGAAAGTTGCTGTCGGCCATCAGCTCTGGAGATTTCATTCTTTTGCTCTTTTTTTATCCTCCTCCTCCAAACGCTCCTGCAGATCAGAGAGATCAGAGAGAGAGCTCTCAGCTGATGTTTGTCTCATCCAGGTGAGCATCACCTGATTCATCCACAGGACGCTAGCTTCATCCCGCTGGTCCTCGTTAGCGACACAGGTAGCTACCCGTTGTCCCTTTCTTCTTAACAGTATGATGGCATTAATACGGCCGACTGTGGCGCAGCAGACGCCACGCTGCAGGACCGCTTGGTACGAAGGACAAAGACAAATATAGTCAGTCAGTTATTTGGGTCGCTCGTTCTCTTTAAGGTGGAGTCTCTACCACAGAGGCCCACGTCTGAATCCTGTCTGGGCCCTTTGCTGCATGCCGCTCTCCTCTACTGCCTATTCAAGCATAGAAATACAAATAAATAGATTTTTTTAAAAAAAAAAGAAGACATCATTAGAAATAACAGTGTCATCGGCATAAAGACGTAGAAGACAAGGTTAAGAATACCTTATTAACAAACCCTCATGTCTGTGATCACTAAGCTGATAAAGTTTGGTTTGAACCAAGAAGAAGATCAGAAAACCCTAAAAACCTGCTCGACACATTCACACGTATGAACAAAACTTTAAGACAAAGCTCGGTTCTGTTTGTCCCTCCCGTGTGTCCGTAGCGAGCTCCGTGGACTTCCTGATGAGTGATGGTGAAGACGACGGCTCTTTCCTGTCTCTGCCCACAGCCGCCTTCTCACAGCGCCCCCATCTGACCGCCGCAGAGCTGTCGGAAACAAACGCACCCAGCCAGCAGCTGCTTATCCAGGTAACAGGGGGTCGGGGGGGTGACAGAGTGCTGACTCACTGTTAACATCAGCACAAACGCTGTTCGCACGTCGACGACACTTCCAGCTCATCACATCTGTGGCATCACTGTTGATCCACTCTGATGTTACTCTGCATGATGACACACACACACACACACACACACACTGACTGCTGCAGCCGTCCAACTCAAGTTGGACGTCTGGTCACATCAGCATTTACAAAACAACTGAGAGAATTTTTAGCAAAGTCAGTTAAAGGAGAGAGACCCTAACCTCACCTCAGCCAGCAGCCGGGCTGCAACGTGATCCTTTGGGACAACTGCACCTGATCACAGTAGGTCCACTAAAAGAGCTTGTTTGATCCACTGACAGGCTCAGAGTGTTATTCTAAGTGTGTGACAGCATCATGGAAAGGATCCCTACAGAGAGAGACCTGGAAGATCCTTTTGGTTTAACCACAAACAGCACACACACCAGACTACATTCACTAAAACAGGGATTTTAGAGAACAGGACACAGGAGCTGCTGCCTCCATCAGGGAGTTTGTTGTTGTGGTATTTTAAAGGGTTAGTTTGTGCATCACAAAAACATTGTCTTGGATCCAAGAACACATAGTCACACTGTAACATGAACAAACTAACTGATTAGACCTTACTAACCTTACTATTACTATTTTGCAATGGAGTCTGGCACTGTGATCAGGTGCAGTTGTCCCAAAGGATCACGTTGCAGCCATTGCAGCCCGTTTGGTGGCTGCTGGCTGAGGTGATCTACTGGACCAGTTCCAACACTTTTACTACCTACCAGTCACTCACACACCAGGATGTAGACAGAGAGGATCATGGGTAGAAACAGTGGAGTGACGTCATAGACACAGTGATTGATCTGACTGTCAGACTGCTTATCATCTGTCAAAGTCTCCATCAACTTGTAAGAACCGTCTGACCGTTGTCTCTCACCATCTTTTCCTCCTGTCTGTCATGTGTCTTGTTTGCTTCCTCTCTCATTGAGCTGTCCTCCATTTTCCCCACGCTGAGCAGAGGGTCACCTGGTCCTACCACTGGACTCATGCCAACGTAAAAACCTTCCTTCTGCTCCTCGCTGTCTCTGCTGCTTTCACTCAGAGCTGCTTCTCTTTCCTCTCTGTCTCTTCATGCCTCCTCTTCTCTGACTGTGCTGTTTAATGAGAGATGTCTCAGAGGCTTAGACTGTGCTATCTGCAGCTTCCTGCTCTCCTCCGTCTGATTTCCACCAGACTTAATGAATGTCTGTGCCTTCATTGTGTTTCTGTGTGTGTGTGTGTTCAGACTCTACAGGACAAAGTGTGTGAATTTCAGGCTCGTCTTCGCTCTGAAGAAGTCACTCGACACCTGCTGCTCCAGCAGCTGCAGCAGCACAGCGTCCAGGAGAAGAAGGTGATCGGCGTCGCTCAGACGTCCGCCTCCCCCAACGGTGAGTAAATGATGGTCCATCACATCACAGCAGAGGTCAGAGGTCAACACTCATCCAGCTGCTGTCACTTTGGTAGTATTTAGTTAGTACTTTTTATTAGTATTTGGAAAATATACAAAATACAGTGTTTACAAGCGGATTGGATGAATACAATGTGCCCCCCCCCCCCCCCCCCCCCCCGCTGCTCCAACAGGGCTGTACCATCCATTGATCAAGCAGAATAGATTCTAGTTTGTTTTGACCTCTGGTAACAACTCTGTGCTGCCCCGAGACTGAATTCACCTCCTAACGTCAAGCTAGCACCACGTTAGCTTGCTAGCCCCACGTTAGCTTGCTAGCCCCACGTTAGCTTGCTAGCACCACGTTAGCTTGCTAGCCCCACGTTAGCTCACGTCACCTGCGGCTGTCTGATTAGAGTGAAATGACATTACATGAACAGAACTTTGATCCATTACCAGTGATTTCCACCTGCTAATGGTGTTAAAGAATCAAACTCCCATGATCCCACGCTGCTACACCTCCTCTGGTGGAGGTCTACATGCACCTGTCGTCTCTCCACCTGTCAAGGATGTGTGGAAATATGATAAACGATGACGGCAGCTAAAGTTTCACTAAAATGAGCCGCAGTGTTCAAAACCTCCAGCAGACACATTCAGCTGTTGACGTGTGTGTGTGTGTGTGTGTGTGTGTGTGTGTGTGTGTGTGCAGGTGTGAGGGTGCTGCAGCCAGGTGAGCAGCCTTCAGATCGTCTCAGCTGTCCAGAAGAAGAGCAGCTCGTTACTCGGCTGCGCACACAGGTACGTCTGCAGGAAACGCTTCACACCTGCTGGTCCTCACCTGTTCTGGACGTGGTCGTTCAGGAAGTCGTTTGGAAGCGTCGGCATATTAAAGATGCTACGTAATGTGTAGCATGTTAGCATGCTAACGGATAACCTGGTCACCGATCGATCAGAGGTTTTCACTTGAGACCCTTTTTCTTTGGCTGATGTTTGTTCACACGTGCTGCACCAGGTGATACAGCTCCTGTCCACAGTGGAGCCATGACTGTGCAGACAGACTCTGAACCACTTCGATGATGAAGAGAACTTAAGAACGTGCAGATTCTGTAGCTGTGAAGTTCTGTAGTTATATGGTTCTGTAGCTGTGAGGTTCTGTAGTTATATGGTTCTGTAGCTGTGAGGTTCTGTAGTTATATGGTTCTGTAGCTGTGAGGTTCTGTAGCTGTGAGGTTCTGTAGTTATATGGTTCTGTAGCTGTGAGGTTCTGTAGCTGTGAGGTTCTGTAGCTGTGAGGTTCTGTAGCTGTGAGGTTCTGTAGTTATATGGTTCTGTAGTTATATGGTTCTGTAGTTATATGGTTCTGTAGCTGTGAGGTTCTGTAGCTGTAAGGTTCTGTAGTTATATGGTTCTGTAGTTATATGGTTCTGTAGTTATATGGTTCTGTAGCTATGAGGCGTTTTTCCCTGCTGTGGTTCCTAAGCTGCCTTCTGGAGTGTTCTTCCTCCTGATCAGTGGAGGTCATGAGGTGCTGAGGACGTGTCAGTCACAGTGGATCTAAGAGTTCCATATCTGTGTTCAGATCTCACTGAGTTCTGACTGTTGATGACTCTTGATGACTGTTGATGACTGTTGATGACTGTTGATGACTGTTGAGCTGTGTTTGAAACCCTGACATGATAATACAGGTGAGACAGCAGCAGTGACGTCTCACCTGTCTGTCTGTCTTGAATAATAAGGGCGTTCCAACTTTCTCTGCTGTGAGTCACCACAGCTGAACAGCACAGGTGAAACCAGTCTGACACTTTGACAGGCTGGTTTAATCGGCGTGAAGCTTCGCTGAGCTGCTGCTGCTGGTCAGGTCTCGTTCCAGTTTTTCCCACAAGAGAACTAATCCCATGTTAAAGCTTGAACCTGTAGGAGCAGGTGACAGAAGTACTGCTGCAGTCAGGTTAATTAAAGGAGCAGTCTGGAGATTAAGGGACATCTACATTACAACCAGTTGCATAGATTTAAATGCTCATTCCAGGCTAACGAGAACACGACGAGGTATAATGACTTCAGGTCATTATACGTTACTGAAAACAGGTGTAACTGTATTATTCTATTTGTGTGAGTAGACCCCCTAAATTCACCTTTAACTACATCTTAACCTGCAGCACTAAAACACACTGTTGGCACTGATGTAGTTTAGGTGGTGTTTTAGCCACCTGCTTCAAAAACAGGGCTGATGTGAAGAGCTGAAAGTGCAGCTCTTTGAAATGTTGGTGTGTCTGCAGGTGGAGGAGCTGGAGGAGAAGCTGTTGGATCAGACTCAGGAGGTGGAGAGACTTCGCTCTGAACTGGTGAGTCTGCAGGACCACATTCTTGAGGAACCACCTGGATACACACACACACACACACACACACACACACTGCTGTGACGGTGTCCTGATGTGGGTCCTGTAGGGGGCGACAGACCTGGAGAAGCAGCTGGAGCTGCTGGTGGTGGAGAACCAGCGTCTGAAGCAGGAGCTGAAGTCATGCAGGAGCTCAGAGCTTCAGAGCACCGAAGCTGCTGCAGAGAGCTGCAGCCACTGTCCCCACAGACAGGTAACCACACCTAGTGTCCCCACAGACAGGTAACCACACACACCTAGTGTCCCCACAGACAGGTAACCACACCTAGTGTCCCCACAGACAGGTAACCACACACACCTAGTGTCCCCACAGACAGGTAACCACACACACCTAGTGTCCCCACAGACAGGTAACCACACACACCTAGTGTCCCCACAGACAGGTAACCACACACACCTAGTGTCCCCACAGACAGGTAAACACACACCCCTGCTGTCCCCACAGACAGGTAAACACACACACACACCTGCTGTCCCCACAGACAGGTAAACACACACACACACCTGCTGTCCCCACAGACAGGTAAACACACACACACACCTGCTGTCCCCACAGACAGGTAAACACACACCCCTGCTGTCCCCACAGACAGGTAAACACACACACCTGCTGTCCCCACAGACAGGTAAACACACACACACTAACTGTCCCCACAGACAGGTAAACACACACACACCTAGTGTCCCCACAGACAGGTAAACACACACACCTAGTGTCCCCACAGACAGGTAACCACACACACCTAGTGTCCCCACAGACAGGTAACCACACACACCTAGTGTCCCCACAGACAGGTAAACACACACCCCTGCTGTCCCCACAGACAGGTAAACACACACACCTGCTGTCCCCACAGACAGGTAAACACACACACACTAACTGTCCCCACAGACAGGTAAACACACACACACCTAGTGTCCCCACAGACAGGTAAACACACACACCTAGTGTCCCCACAGACAGGTAACCACACACACCTAGTGTCCCCACAGACAGGTAACCACACACACCTAGTGTCCCCACAGACAGGTAAACACACACCCCTGCTGTCCCCACAGACAGGTAAACACACACACACTAACTGTCCCCACAGACAGGTAAACACACACACACCTGCTGTCCCCACAGACAGGTAGACACAGTGGCGGTGTAGGCCGACAGGTGAGCCTCAGGTAGAAGCGTCCTGCTAAGCCCGGTCTTGTCCTGCAGGATGCGGAGGCCCTGCGGAGGGAGGTGTCCCGCTGGGAGAGCCAGGCCCGGCAGAGGGAGCGGCGGCTGGCTGAGCTGGAGCGAGAGCTGTTGGAGAAAAGCTCCAGAGCGGAGAGCCTCCACCGGCAGCTGGACGAGGAGACGCGGCAGCTGGAGGACGGCCGCCGGCAGCTGGAGGAGGCGAGGCGGAGGCAGGGGGAGGCGGAACACAGACTCACCCTCCGACTGCAGGAGTGTGAGGAGGAGCTCGCCAGGCACGCAGCCACGCCCCCCAGAGTTAAGGTGAGGGGACCCGGGCAGGTGGCTTAAAGATCTTGTTTGATCCACTGACAGGCTCAGAGTGTTATTCTAAGTGTGTGACAGCATCATGGAAAGGATCCCTACAGAGAGAGACCTGGAAGATCCTTTTGGTTTAACCACAAACAGCACACACACCAGACTACATTCACTAAAACAGGGATTTTAGAGAACAGGACACAGGAGCTGCTGCTCTGTTGCTGCCTCCATTGATTAGTTTGTTTGTGTTATATTGTGTTGCATAAATATTGTGTCAGATTCCAAACTGACTCTTTAAAGCACTGAAGTCTCACAATAACTCAAACAAACTAATCAATGGAGGCAGCAGCAGACCAGCAGCTCCTGTGTTCTGGGAGCTAAAATTACTGTTTTTCTCAATGGAGTCTGGTGGCTTTGAAGAGAGAGATATTACACAGAAACACACACAGAAATACAGTGTGTGTCGGCTGATCAATAACCAGTAATATCAGTACAGAAAGGTCAGTTATCAGTTGTCAAACTCTTGAGAGATGAGAGCAGTTGGAGAATTCAGCCTTCTGCTTTTAATGAGAAGTTTCACAGTAACTCAACATACTTCTGTATCTCATGTTTGTCCAGTCAGCGTTTCTTCCACTGATTCAGAAGAAGAAACGTGTGTCACTCACCAGGTCGAACTAAACTAGACTTTGAATGAATGAAGAACGTTATTTCATATCTTCCCACCGACACACGGGTCTGATCAGTGTCCGGTTCTGTCTGCAGTATGTGACCCAGACGGTGGAGGTGGAGTCGGCCGACTCTCAGAGAGCTCTGGCCGAGCTGCAGACCAAGAACGCCGGCCTGCAGGAGCAGCTGTCGGTCCAGAGGCAGCTGCTGAGGGAGCTGGAGACGCAGCTGCACGAGTCCCAGAGGAGCTGCGCCCAGCTCAGGACGCAGGTAACTGCTCACCTGTCTGTCTGCTCGTCTGTCTGTCTCTGTCTGTCTGTCTGTCTGTCTGTCTGGTTTGAGCTACATCAGCAAGGATAAGAACAACTTGTACATTTCTTTATTTACGTGCTTTGGTGTGACAGGAAATGACATGTTGGCTACAGCTGGTCGGCTGCATCCACTGATAATAAGATGAATATTATGAATCCTTGAATAAGTGAGTTATTACACTGAAGTCTTTGAACATGTTCAGTAATAGTTAAAATAACCAGGAGAACTAACTACTCTGGTAAAGTCAGCAGCTTCCTCTGTTAAAGGGTAGTTCTGGTGTTTTTGGGCCTGGTGTTGCCGACCCCACTGCAGCGGGAGGCTACTTCCTGTTTACATCTGAAGTGATTAATGTGGAAGTCGGGTTTATTGGGAGAGTTTCTGTTGTCATAACAATCCATCATGGATGAACCCCCCCATCATATATGATGATGTCACGGCGGTGAACAGGCTCCAGGTCAGTCTCACCCCTTCACCTCCACAGTTTAACCCTCTTCTCTCTGCATGCGTTCGGCTTCAGCTGCTCGCCGATCGAGGCCGTCTGTGCGGCCTCCTCTGCAAGGCCGTCGGCAGGGGCAACAGCGAGGTGGTTCGCAGGTTGTCCAAGGTTGGCCCCCCCACCCCCTTCTGCTCCTCCCTGTGTGACATCACTGAGATTCATGGCGAGGTCGCGGCGAGCGTGACCCCGCGTGCTGACTGAGGACCGAGGGTCCAACGCTGCCAAATAACCCAGAACAGTGGTGGTTTAGCAAAGACTGTGTTTAATATTTCTATCAGCAGGGATACATGAAGAACACGTTGATTGATTGGTTTAATGAGAATGTAAGGATGATCATCTATAGATACATGTAGTTCTAGTCATTATTTTATAGAATAAAATGTTTCATTTGCTCAAATTAAAGTCAGATTAATTATATAAAACAAGGATCATTATGAAACAGGATTAAAATAAACTTCTAGAATGTTTAGTTCAATAATTCCCTGTATTACTGATAATAAACAGGTGGGTTATAAACTTGTAGGAAATGTAGTTTAAACTGGTTTTACTGGGAAGCTTTGGATCCTGTCAGATCCTCCAGTCTGTGATATGAACCCAGTAAACCCGTCCCTGTTGCCCCCTGTTGCCCCCAGTTGCCCCCAGCTGCCCCCCGGCACCGTTAAGGCTGCGTTCACACTAAAACCAAGACCTCATTGCAGTTTGTGTGTTTTCTTTTTGCTTTGTTTGTTCACATCATGTTTTTCAATGCAGCTGTTACATGTTGCTAGCTTAGCTTAGCACAAAGACAGAGAGAAGGGGGAAACTGTTAGCCTAACGGCTAGCGTGTCTGATTTACTTGTATTGTTAGTTAGGCAACTAGTTAACTAGGTTAGCCACCTGTTTGTTAGTGTTACCATGTCATGTATGACATTTTATCTAAAAATGTGGTGTTTTGATGGGGCTACGCTAACAGTTTCCCCCTGTTTCCAGTCTTTGTGCTAAGCTAGGCTAAACAAGTATATTTACTGGGCCGTTCTTTTCTAATTGGACAATCAAACACATAACGGTGTGAATGTAGCCTTCCTATGTTTCA
Source organism: Pempheris klunzingeri (assembly GCF_042242105.1). Classification (NCBI taxonomy): domain Eukaryota; kingdom Metazoa; phylum Chordata; class Actinopteri; order Acropomatiformes; family Pempheridae; genus Pempheris; species Pempheris klunzingeri. Next base: position 673,724 of record NC_092012.1, on the reverse strand, counting down.
GATTTACCCCTGTGGTGGTCAGATTTACCGTGGTGGTCAGATTTACCCCCGTGGTGGTCAGATTTACCCCCGTGGTGGTCAGATTTACCCCCGTGGTGGTCAGATTTACCCCTGTGGTGGTCAGATTTACCCCCGTGGTGGTCAGATTTACCCCCGTGGTGGTCAGATTTACCCCTGTGGTGGTCAGATTTACCCCTGTGGTGGTCAGATTTACCCCTGTGGTGGTAGCTGCTGTTATTTGTATTTATGATATTATCAGTGTGGATCACTTAGAGCCTCAAGAACTGAAAATGATGCATTTGTAGATGAACCTTCTTTAACTTTGTGTCTCTGAATGAGAGCTAATGAGTTAGAAAAGTAGGACTAAGGTCTGAAGTCTCTCAGAGATGTGACCGGTGGAGACACATTCTGTAATGAGGTCCGGCCTCTAATGAACCTGCAGCTCCAGGTGTGGATGTTATGTGTCCTGCCCCTCCAGATCCTGGTGTACGAAGGAGAGATGGAGCGAGCTCAGGGTCAGCTGGAGGCTGAGATGCAGAACCTGGAGGAGGAGAAGAACCGCGTGATCGAGGAGGCGTTCATCCGAGCCGAGAGCGAGATGAAGGCGGTCCACGAGAACCTGGCGGGTCAGCCCCCGTTTCCTGTCTGCTGTCGTGGTGCGTGTGGTCGTGTTGCGTTCCCCAGCTGAGTCGTGGTGTTGTTGTGTTTCAGGGGTGCGGATGAACCTGCTGAGCCTGCAGCCGGCCCTCAGGACTCTCACCTGCGACTACAACTGTCTGAAGAGGCAGGTGCAGGACTTCCCCTTCATGCTGGACAAAGCCATCACAGAGGCCAAGCAGGAGGTCAGTGAGCATGCTCAGAAGGCCCCCAGCTGTGGGAGTGCAGTGGAGGGCGCTATGACGTCATAGTGACTCAAAGGGTTCACATTTCTGCTCACATTTAAAGGAGAACTGCAGTATTTTTAAACCTGGGCCCCATTTGTAGTGTGTGACAGCATCATGGAAAGGATCCCTACAGAGAAAGGATCCCTACAGAGAGAGACCTGGAAGATCCTTTTGGTTTAACCACAAACAGCACACACACCAGACTACATTCACTAAAACAGGGATTTTAGAGCTGCTGCCTCCATCAGTCAGTGTGTCTGTGTTGTTGTGTGACTGCTGTTTTAAAGGTCACATCCAAGACAATATTTGTGTAACAATAACTCAAACAAACCTTTCTGTACTGATCAGTGTGTGAAACTATGGCCCAGGTTTAAAAACACAGAAGTTATTAAAGTGAAGAGAAAAGACTTAAAAACTGGACTAGAGTGAGTTAATCAATTTAGTGACTTAAGTTGATATTATAACATGAATGTAAATGTCATTTGATTGTATTTTCAACATATAACAGGTCCTACAGGATCTCATGACATGATTAAAAACCCAAAGATAACAGTGATGTGTGAGGGTTTACTTCTGCGTACAACATGAACATTAAATTAGTGTTCATGACGCTGCAGCACATCATGTTGAGAAAGTAGATCCTTTAAATGGAGTAAAATGTGTGTTTTCATTCAGTCTGAGCTCTTATTCTGATGTGTGTGTGTGTGTGTGTGTGTGTGTCAGATCTGTCAGGTGATCAGTGAGGTCAGCAGCACCAATCAGGAGCTGCTGCGTAAATACAAGAGGGAGATGAACCTGAGGAAGAAATGTCACAACGAGCTGGTGCGACTCAAAGGTCAGTTTATTGTTTAATAACTGAAGAAATGTGGTGATTGTTTTATTTTGGAGGATGTGAAAGGGTCACTCCCCTGTTTCTACCCATGATCCTCTCTGTCCTCATCCTGGTGTCTGAGTGACTGGTAGGTAGTAAAAGTGTTGGAACTGGTCCAACTGCACCTGATCCTGTGTCCTGTGAGCTAAAATCCCTGTTTTTGTGAATGTAGTCTGGTGTGTGCAGAGAGCGATAGAACGGCCGAAGACACCAGACTCCATTGATAAAAACAGTGATTTTACCTCACAGACTACAGGGAGTTTCAGGTCTCTTTGGTCATTTAGACACCAAAGTAGGTGTAAATATGGCTCAGTAATCAGGACACACTGCGCTTCTGCCGGATTTTATCTTTGTTTCTGGGATTTTACAGACTTGGACAGTGAAGTGTTACTGTTTACCATGAAGTGCTGCTTTAAAGCGTCTCCACACTAACATACTGCAGAGAGTCCAGAGGACGTGAGCTCGCTGTCCTTCTGAGCGTGAAGCGTCAAAGGTTTTTGTTGATGATGGTCTGATGAAACTGAACTCCTCTGTGTTCCTGCTCTCCGTTTCCAAGGTAACATCCGCGTGTTCTGCCGCGTCCGGCCGGTCAGTCAGGAGGAGCAGGACTCCGCCGACGCCAAAACCATGCTGAGCTTCGACTCGGATGACGACGCCGTCCTCTACCTCTCCAACAAGGGCAAAATCATGACCTTTGAACTGGACAAAGTCTTCCCCCCTCAGGCCACGCAGGAGGAGGTGGGTGACTCCTCTTCCTCACAAACACCAGAGACCTGAGTGGATGTCTGTTTTAGTGAATGTAGTCTGGTGTGTGTGCTGTTTGTGGTTAAACCAAAAGGATCTTCCAGGTCTCTCTCTGTAGGGATCCTTTCCATGATGCTGTCACACACTTAGAATAACACTCTGAGCCTGTCAGTGGATCAAACAAGCTCTTTTAGTGGACCTACTGTGATCAGGTGCAGTTGTCCCAAAGGTTACTACTTGGATACGTCCCATGCTGTTATCTGACATCAGTGTGACATCAGAGGGACTGTCGGTGTTCACTTCCTGTTCAGAGGCTCTCCAGTGATCTGTCTTCTCTCTGATTGGTCCGTCAGGTGTTTCAGGAGGTCCAGGCTCTGGTCACTTCCTGTATTGACGGCTTTAACATCTGTATCTTTGCCTACGGGCAGACCGGCTCTGGGAAAACGTACACCATGGAGGTAGGAGGTTTAACATGGTCACATGGTCAGGATCTGTGCTGGTCCACCCAACACTACTGTGTCCTCATGTGTGTGTGTGTGTGTGTGTGTGTGTGTGTGTGTGTGTTCAGGGCGTGGAGGACGACCCCGGCATCAACCAGCGGGCGCTCCGACTGCTGTTCTCCGAGGTGACGGAGAAAGCTCCGGACTGGGACTACAAGATCACCGTCAGCATGGTGGAGATCTACAATGAGACGCTGCGGTGAGGAAACCTGATCATGGTACCAGAGATCCTCTATAGCTACAGACGTGTCACTACAGTCCTGTCTCCTGAGTGGGCGTGGCCTCCTGGTGGTCATGTGACGTAGTTGTATCCCAGAGGAACGAGAGCCTCCGGCAGCTTGGATTTCTAGTCTGAGTCACCAGGTGGCGACAAAAACAACCTGCTCTGCACGTGGGGACGTTTTACTGACTCTGATATTCTGCAGCAGAGAGTTTGGTTTTAGAAGGACTTTGGCGTCAGACACGTACGCAATGCACCCTGGTACATGTAGGCGCTGCTGTCACGGCTCCATGAGCAGGAGACACACAGGTATTTATTGCTTCAGGTGACTACATTTCCCCTCAACGTTGATTGGACATCCACATAGAAAGTGGCGTAGTGTCCCTTTAAAATTGCGGCAGCTACTGAGTGGAGTGTGACGATTCAGAACACAACATACCTGATTATATGACGCTGTCGGAGAGGAAGGGAACCTTCTAGATGAATGCTAACACAGCATGCTAATAACATGCTAACGTTAACAGACTGACAACATTAGCATGCTAACATGCTAAAAGCGTTAAATAAGGGCGTGTTATCAGTGTGTACTAAAATAAGGCACTCCAATCTCACACCCAGCTGTCGGCGGCTAAGATGCATTGTGGGTAATGTAGGCGCCTGGTTTTGAGGAAGAAGAAGAATGTGTGGAATACAAAAGATGAGATCTCTGATGCATAAACTGTCCATCAGCTTTAAAGGAGTGAGATGCAAACTCAAACTCTCTGTTTTTCTGTTCTCTGGTGTTCAGCGAACGTTTCAGCCGCTCGGTCAAACTGTGTCCAGATGTCCTGCAGCTTCAGAGCAGTTATGTAAAGGTGGATCACGTTAAAGGTCGTCTACGTGTCTCCATCTGCAGCTGTTGTGTAACAGAACATCTGTAAAGCCTCTGAGGGCTCAACATCTGGACGCCAGAGGGGCCATTTTTGGCAGAAAGGTCCAGATTTCTGAGAACTTCAGTCAGATTAAACTGTCAGATTATCGGGCAGCTCAGGACACATCAGATTAACACAGGAGCTACCTTCAAAACAGAGGAAATGGAAAATAGATTTTTTCTGCTGTTGAGTAAAGTCAGTTTCACTGGAAAGTGGATAAAGCTGTCCTGGCTGACTTTTTAATACTTGAGTTGATTTGTTTTAAAATGAAAACTCTAGTATTTTTAAACCTGGGCCTTATCTATGTATAATTTGGGTCAAAAGATCCTTTTTATTTAACCAGAATTTATTTAGCTTTCACTTCCTTGGAAGCTACCAGACTCCATTGACAAAAAGAGTAATTTTACCCTGCAGAACAGAGGAGTTGCTGGTCTGCCACTGTTAGTTTGTTAGTGTTTGTGTTTCTTATAAACATATTGTGTTGGATCTGAAGTTACCCTTTAAAATACCAAAGTCACATATTAACACAAAAAAACTAACCCTAAAAGGCAGCAGCTCCTGTGTCCTGTTCTCTAAAATCCCTGTTTTAGTGAATGTAGTCTGGTGTGTGTGCTGTTTGTGGTTAAACCAAAAGGATCTTCCAGGTCTCTCTCTGTAGGGATCCTTTCCATGATGCTGTCACACACTTAGAATAACACTCTGAGCCTGTCAGTGGATCAAACAAGCTCTTTTAGTGGACCTACTGTGATCAGGTGCAGTTGTCCCAAAGGATCACGTTGCAGCCATTGCAGCCCGTTTGCTGTCTGCTGGCTGAGGTGATCTACTGGTGATCTACTGGACCAGTTCCAATGGACACAGAGGACCCAGGGTTAAAAATGGTGGAGTTTTCCTTCACACATGATGGATACATACATGTGTGAGTCTGCAGGTTGTGAACGTCTCTGTTGTTGATCAGGAACCTGCTGGGTGAGAATCCCTCCGACAAACTGGACATTAAGATGAACCCTGACGGCAGCGGACAGCTTTACGTCCCCGGACTGACCGAGTTCACCGTCCAGAGCCCCGAGGACATCAACAGGGTGAGCACTTCCTGCTGCGCTCGTCCTTTCAGTGTAAAACTCCTTAGACGTCCCCCGTGGGGGTTAGTTTGAAAGGAGGTTTGAACATTTGATGATAACATGAGAAACATGATGTTTTTCACTATTTTATGACGTTCGATCAACCAAATGATCAGTTAGTTGATTAAGAAAGTAAAATTATAGCTGAGCTGCTGCTGAAAATGATTCCGTGTGTGTGTGTGTGTGTGTGTGTGTGTGTGTGTGTGTGTGTGTGTGTGTGTGTGTGTGTGTGTGTGTGTGTGTGTGTACCTGTCCTCAGGTGTTTGAGTTGGGTCACATGAACAGAGCGACAGCCTGCACCAACCTGAACGAACACAGCTCTCGGTCCCACGCTCTGCTGATCATCACCGTGTCAGGATACAACGCTGCCACAGGAAACCGCACACAAGGTACACACACACACACACACACACACACACACACACACACACACAGACAGAGACACAGACACACAGACAGAGACACAGACACACAGACACACACACACACACAGACACACACACTCACACACTCACAGACAGACACACACTCACAGACAGACACACACACACACACACTCTCACACACAGACACACACACTCACACACACAGACACACACACACACACACAGACACACACACTCACACACACACACAGACACACACACACACACAGACACACACTCACACACACACACAGACACACAGACACACACACACACACACACAGACACACAGACACACACACATTTGCTGATCTGTTTGTTTGTTTGCAGGCAAACTGAACCTGGTGGACCTGGCGGGCTCAGAGAGGATCGCCAAGTCGGGTGCAGAGGGCAGTCGCCTCAGAGAAGCTCAGTGCATCAACAAATCTCTGTCGGCGCTCGGTGATGTCATCAATGCGCTGCGGAGCAAACACTCGCACGTCCCTTTCAGGAACTCCCGCCTCACCTACCTGCTGCAGGACTCTCTGAGCGGAGACAGCAAGACGCTCATGATGGTGCAGGTGAGTCCAGGAGGAGGTTTAAAGGACCAGACCGCTGTTTCTGGAGCGTTCAGACCTGTGAATATACTCATCTCCTGATTTAGTACTATCATGATACTTGGGTGCTGGTTTGAGAGAAGTACTGTGATTTGATATTACAGATTACACAGGAGCTACCTACCAGGCTCCATTGACTAAAAGCAGCAATTATATCTCACAGAACACAAGAGGTCACAGAAGGTCTATTGCTACCTCGATCGGTGTCTTTGTTAGTTCAGAACCTAGGAAATATTTGTCTAACACACAATAACACAAACAAAGTCACACAACAACACAAATAAACCAAACCGATCGCAGCAGCTCCTGTGTCCTGTTCTCTAAAGTCCCTGTTTTAGTGAATGTAGTCTGGTGTGTGTGCAGAGAGCGATATATCGGCTGTTCACTCTCCCCGTCTCCCCTCTGTGCTGCCTTCAGGTGTCTCCGCTGCCCAGTAACATCAGCGAGTCGGTCTGCTCGCTGAAGTTCGCTCAGCGTGTTCGCAGCGTCGAGCTGAGCTCCTCGTCCTCCCGGAAACACGAGAACTCGTCCACCTCGTCCTCGCCCACCCACGACAGCGTCGAGGTAACGCTCACAGGAACCGTTCGGGGTCATGATGTCACCAAATCGACTTTTTCTGTCTTCAGTATTTTTTTCTTGTTCTGCACACAACAACATTTTACTGCATCTCGACCTTTGACCTCTCCTCAGCTGGACTCCCCCCCGGTCACCCCCGTCCCCCTCCCCATCTCTCGGGCCAGCAGCGCCGGCTCCACCCTGTCCTCCGCCTCCAGGACCCCCAGCAGCTCCCGCAGGAGGTCCCAGTCCCAGCTGTCCACAGGTACACACACACACCTGTGCGGTACAAACACACACACACACACACACACACACACACACCTGTGCGGTACAAACACACACACACACACACACACACACACACACACACACACCTGTGCGGTACAAACACACACACACCTGTGCGGTACAAACACACACACACACACACACACACCTGTGCGGTACAAACACACACACACACCTGTGCGGTACAAACACACACACACACACACACACACACACACACACACCTGTGCGGTACAAACACACACACACACCTGTGCGGTACAAACACACACACACACCTGTGCGGTACAAACACACACACACACCTGTGCGGTACAAACACACACAGGTGTTGACAGTCTGGAAACAGATTTTACTCTTCGTCGCCGATCCAAACGTCCTCCATGTTTACCTGTTGATTCCTTTAGTATCTTTAGTATCTTCCTCTCCAGCTGCAGCCTCGTCATCCTCACCTGTTAACATTACCTGTCTGTGTCTGTTTAACGTCAGCAGGGAGTTTAGATCATTAATGACGGTACTTGGACTCATTGTCGTTCAGGTGGTCACACCTGGTCTGTGCCTGAACATTATTTATTCACCTTTAAGACGCCACGATCAGTGTTTCAGGTATCGATTGTTAAAATGGTTGCTGATTGATCAGTTCATTTTTTACCTGTTCATCTATTTTCACCTGTCTTTTTCCTTAATATTTAAATAAACCGTCACGCTGCGTCTCTGGAGGCTGACAAAAGGCATTTTGGGAAATGTAGGAAACCAGGAACTGAAATAAGAGATGAAGTCCAGCAGCAGTAAATAATCAATAATCAGGTCTGTGAGTGAAGGCTGTCGTTCTTCTTCTTCCTCTTCCTCTGTGTCCTCATTCTGTCGTCTGATTGGTTGGTTTGCAGACAGACAGGTAGACAGAGCCAGCCCATTGGTGGGGGACGGTGGGCAGGTAGGTGGGGGTGTTTGCTGATTGGTGGATGGCTTTGCATGGAAGCGCTCAGCATGGCATGGTGCCCCCCCCACCCCATCCGTCTAACACTCCCCACCTCTAACCACATAGCTCCGCCTTCTGTCTGTGCACCTGCAGGGCGGCGAGCGGGGCCCACGCGGCCCACGGGCCCCCTGCGCTGCTCGAACCTCACGTTCAAGTTCAAGACACAAGGAAACCTTTAAAGGAACAGTCCGACAGTTTAGCAAGTCTTCATTCGACTTTTTCTCCACAGTCGCATATTTGAGACGAATATCAGGGTTTAGCCTAGCTTAGCACAAAGACTGGAAGCAGAGGGAAACTGTTAGCATAGCTCCATCAAACAGACAAACATCCACCTGATGGATGTGCTGCGTGTTGTTAGTTAAAGGTTTAATCCGGTTTTCTCTCTTTGAGGCGGCGGTGGACCAACAACTCCTTGTATTGCAAAGTATAATTACTGTTTTTGTCAATGGAGTCTGGTGGCCGTGAAGAGAGCGACACAGTGGCTGTTTCTGTCCTGAAACATCACAACACAAGTCAAATCAGCACCCAGTGACACAAACAGTGATTTGACCTTACAGGACACAGGAGTTCAAATCCAACACAGTACTTGTGTAACTCTCAGTAACACAGACACACTGACTGATGGAGGCAGCAGCTCCTGTGTCCTGTTCTCTAAAATCCCTGTTTTAGTGAATGGAGTCTGGTGTGTGTGTGGGAGGAGCGACAGGTCCTTCCTGTACGGCTCTCCTCAGTGACTCTGTTCACATTTGTGTCTCTAAACTTGTTCAGTAACAAGTTCCAACAGTGAAATCGGACTTTGCCCCTCTGATTCTCTTGATGGAGCGAGGAACACTTTCCTCCTGCGTCCAGTCTCTTTTCATTTCCATCTTAAGTCTTTTCCTTGTGGCTTCGGAGTGTGTGGCTGTTGTGAGTAATCTGGTGTCTGGATGACCCCCCCCCCTTGTCTCTGCTGCTCTGTGGCCTGGCTAGGTGTCCCGCTGAAGCAAAGGATTGTGGGATGTAAACCTTCACGTCCATGCTGATAAATCTGAAAACACTGTTGGTATTTCTTTGATAAAAGAGGCAGAGCTCAGGTCAGTTTGTCTGAATCAGTGCGAACACGTTTAACACAAATCATTTGTGAATAACGACTGAGCGACATGCGACAAAGTAGAGCCAGGAAGGTTTGCAGGTATTTATTGGACAAATGACAAAAATTACCAGATGATGGCGCTAAAGGGGAAGTCAGAGGATCCCCAAAGTCAGCAGGGTTCATCCTCTGAGGAGCATGAATGTAGTTTTTGGATTAACCGACTGGTGGCACTGATTAAGATGAGCTGCAAGTGTGGATGAAGAGTTTTCACATTTATTAGCAGCAGCGTGCACACGGTCAGACCCTGTGACAGGTCACATGACCGCGGTCAGACCCTGTGACAGGTCACATGGTCAGACCCTGTGACAGGTCACATGGTCTGACCGTGTGACAGGTCACGTGACCGCGGTCTGACCCTGTGACAGGTCACGTGACTGCGCTCTGACGGTCTGGTTTTCTCTGCAGGACGACTGAAGCTGACGGCCTGAGGGACCCGGAGGCTCTGTGGGACGTCCGGGTCTAAGCGCGGAGTGTCTGCCAGCACCCCGAGGCTCCTCCCTGCTGGGACCCCCCCTCCTCCCTGTCCTCGCTGGATTAATTCGTTAATTTCCAGGAGCAGAGTGAGGGAGCAAAGACTGATGGGAACTTTACGGGGCGGCTCGGTCTTCGGTCTTCAGCGGAGAACGTGGCCAAATGTTTGGACCCCCACGTCTTCTCGCTGATGGACATCTGATGAAGGAACTGTTCCGTCTGGACTGAACTCAAATATTTCTGCCCCCCCACAAACAGTATATGCTTTCCAATCACAGTGTTTCTTTTATTGTTTCTTTGTAAAGTTGCACTTTAAACTTCTAGATTATTTTCTAACCCACGTTTCCAGATGTGGCTGATTATAATATATTAATAACACGGTAAAATATTTATGTTGACCTGCTTTAATCTTGGTTTTTTCCTTTTTGCTGGAGGGATTCGGCCACGTTAACACTTTCTGAGGTTAATCTCAGATTGTTGAGATGGATCCTCTCCTGTAGTTTTCTAGCGGAGGCGTCTCCTCCTTTATCCAATCAGGGTACTCCACTGATACCGAGCTGTCCAATGAGACGTGAGCAATACGAGGACCCCCCCCCCCCGTACCTGTTGGGCGCTCCTCTTCCGTTCCTGTGGATGTTTGTTCGTTCGTGCAGAGCTGACGAAGCTTCGTCTTCCAACAAAGAGACGCTCTAATCTTCTTCAGCTTCCTTCGCTGTTTCTCGTCGGTGCGCTCCCGCTGTCGTCCAGTCGCCTCCTGTAGAAAAACCTGATGTAGGAAACCACAGGTGACCTTTGACCTCAGACACACCTGTAGCCATTGACCTGGTGCTGAGATTGATGTGACGCAGGTGGAGCGAGTAGTTAGTTGTAGTTCTAGTAAACAGGAATGCTTAGAAACGCGCTGCGCTGCTGTGAGTCGTTGACCTGATGATCAACATGTCTGCCTGCTTTGTCTCCGCTGTAGATTTCTACAGTTTGGTTTTTTTTTGTATTCCCTTTTTAATAAACACTCTAAAACAAACAAGTCTCGCCTCGAACTTGACCAACTGTGAGATGATGTTTAGAGGGTAACTCTGGTGTTTCTGTCCTGTCTGTTCATGTCCTCATGTCTACAGGTACTAAAAGTGTTGGAGGCTCCTGTGTCCTGTTCTCTTAAATCCCTGTTTTAGTGAATGTAGTCTGGTGTGTGTGCCGTTTGTGGTTAAACCAAAAGGATCTTCCAGATCTCTCTCTGTAGGGATCATGGAGGGATCTGAAGGGAGAGGTTTTAAAATCATGTGACAACTTGAAGAAAAACTCTAGTATTTTTAAACCTGAGCCTTATTTATGCATAGTTTGGGTCTAAAGATCCTTTTTATTTAACCAGAATTTATTTAGCTTTCACTTCCTTGAAAGCTGCCAGACTCCATTGACAAAAAGAGTAATTTTACCCTGCAGAAAGGAGGAGTTGCTGGTCTGCCACTGTTAGTTTGTTAGTGTTTGGTATTTTAAAGGGAAACTTCAGATCCAACACAATAAGTTTATAAGAAACACAAAGTCACATATTTACGGTGGCCGGGAGGTGCAAAACAATTTTACAATACAAGAAACACTTTTACAAAGCTGGAGACAAATTAACATTTTAGAAAACATTTTTTCAAATCAAAAATCAAATCAGAAAACAAAATTACATTGCCATAACACATTTACAAGTCAACGCGGTACATTCCCTTTCCGGTTGAAAAAGTTACTTGTAAATTTGTCTCGGCGTTTGTAAAAGTGTTTCACGTCTTGTAAATTTGTTTTCTCAAATGTAAATTTGTCTCAGGACTTGTAAATGTGTTATGGCAATGTAATTTTGTTTTTTGATTTGTAAAAATGTTTTCTAAAATGTAAATTTGTCTCCAGCTTTGTAAAAGTGTTTCTTGTATTGTAAAATTGTTTTGCACCTCCCAGCCACCGTACATATTAACACAAAAAACAAACCCAATAAGGCAGCAGCTCCTGTGTCCTGGGAGCTAAAATCCCTGTTTTTGTGAATGTAGTCTGGTGTGTGTGCAGAGAGCGATATAGCTTCATCAGCTTCAGGACACCTGCCTGTTGATGTTCTGGTGGTGACAGGCAGCCTCTTGACAGCTGGGGTGTATGAGGGAGAGAGATGGATGGATGTCATGGTCTGATTGACCAAGAGGGAGCAGTGCAGTACATTTGTATGCATTTTTAATCAGAATCAGAATCAGAATCAGAATTCCTTTAATAATCCCCAGGGGGAAATTGCTTTTTGTTACACACAGCTCCAAAAGAATAAGAATAAGAATACACTTCAAACACAAAGTAAAATATAAATATATAAAAGTATGAATAAAAAAAGATATAGGTATTAAAAATTATTACAAATAATTACACAGAGGTAAATTACTGCACCAGGTGAGTCCAGAGTCTTATAATAATAAGAACAATAATACCACTACTAATAATAATAATACTAACATTTGCATAGAAAAGATCCAGCGTTTTATACACCAGTCAACAAACTGTTTCAAGGTGGTCTGAGAGAGAGACAGACATGTTTGGAATCTCCAGAGGATTCTAGTTCAAGTTTGTTCGTAAGGCAGCGAACATCCCCATGGTGATAGATGGTAGGGCTGTTTGAAGGTTTCTCTCCATGTTCTCCATCCCCCGATGTCACGTCCTCCGTGAGGGTTCCTCCGGTACCAGACTGAGCAGGTCCTGGAGGCAGTGTGCTCCGTCCGTCTGTTCCACTCTCGTTCCTCTACAGTGGTTAAGTCTTGGCTAAGAACTCAACAACACACAATGGTTGTAGCTGTAACACTCATCAGTAGCCTGGTGAAATACCACCAGAATAATAGAACAAATTATAAGCATCCACACTACACACAGCTGCACGGGACATGGAGGAAACACGGTCGTCTGAAGAAAAGATCTAACTTCGTGAAAGAAACACGGTCGTCTGAAGAAAAGATCTAACTTCGTGGAGGAAACACGGTCGTCTGAAGAAAAGATCTAACTTCGTGGAGGAAACACGGTCGTCTGAAGAAAAGATCTAACTTTGTGAAAGAAACACGGTCGTTTAAAGAAAAGATCTAACTTCGTGGAGGAAAAACGGTCGTTTAAAGAAAAGATCTAACTTTGTGGAGGAAACACGGTCGTTTAAAGAAAAGATCTAACTTCGTGGAGGAAACACGGTCGTCTGAAGAAAAGATCTAACTTTGTGGAGGAAACACGGTCGTTTAAAGAAAAGATCTAACTTTGTGGAGGAAACACGGTCGTTTAAAGAAAAGATCTAACTTTGTGGAGGAAAAACGGTCGTTTAAAGAAAAGATCTAACTTTGTGGAGGAAAAACGGTCGTTTAAAGAAAAGATCTAACTTTGTGGAGGAAAAACGGTCGTTTAAAGAAAAGATCTAACTTCGTGGAGGAAACACGGTCGTCTGAAGAAAAGATCTAACTTTGTGGAGGAAACACGGTCGTTTAAAGAAAAGATCTAACTTTGTGGAGGAAACACGGTCGTTTAAAGAAAAGATCTAACTTTGTGGAGGAAAAACGGTCGTTTAAAGAAAAGATCTAACTTTGTGGAGGAAAAACGGTCGTTTAAAGAAAAGATCTAACTTCGTGGAGGAAACACGGTCGTCTGAAGAAAAGATCTAACTTTGTGGAGGAAACACGGTCGTTTAAAGAAAAGATCTAACTTTGTGGAGGAAACACGGTCGTTTAAAGAAAAGATCTAACTTTGTGGAGGAAACACGGTCGTTTAAAGAAAAGATCTAACTTCGTGAAAGAAACACGGTCGTCTGAAGAAAAGATCTAACTTTGTGGAGGAAACACGGTCGTCTGAAGAAAAGATCTAACTTCGTGGAGGAAAAACGGTCGTTTAAAGAAAAGATCTAACTTTGTGGAGGAAACACGGTCGTCTGAAGAAAAGATCTAACTTCGTGGAGGAAAAACGGTCGTTTAAAGAAAAGATCTAACTTCGTGGAGGAAACACGGTCGTTTAAAGAAAAGATCTAACTTTGTGGAGGAAACACGGTCGTTTAAAGAAAAGATCTAACTTCGTGAAAGAAACACGGTCGTCTGAAGAAAAGATCTAACTTTGTGGAGGAAACACGGTCGTCTGAAGAAAAGATCTAACTTCGTGGAGGAAAAACGGTCGTTTAAAGAAAAGATCTAACTTTGTGGAGGAAACACGGTCGTCTAAAGAAAGTAATTAACTTTGTGAAAGAAACACGGTCGTTTAAAGAAAGTAATTAACTTTGTGAAAGAAACACGGTCGTCTAAAGAAAGTAATTAACTTTGTGAAAGAAACACGGTCGTTTAAAGAAAGTATCTAACTTCGTGGAGGAAACACGGTCGTCTGAAGAAAAGATCTAACTTTGTGAAAGAAACACGGTCGTCTGAAGAAAGTATTTAACTTTGTGAAAGAAACACGGTCGTCTGAAGAAAGTATCTAACTTCGTGGAGGAAAAACGGTCGTCTAAAGAAAAGATCTAACTTCGTGGAGGAAACATGGTCGTCTGAAGAAAAGATCTAACTTTGTGGAGGAAACACGGTCGTCTGAAGAAAAGATCTAACTTTGTGAAAGAAACACGGTGGTCTGAAGAAAAGATCTAACTTTGTGAAAGAAACACGGTCGTCTGAAGAAAAGATCTAACTTTGTGAAAGAAACACGGTCGTCTGAAGAAAAGATCTAACTTTGTGAAAGAAACACGGTCGTCTGAAGAAAAGATCTAACTTCGTGGAGGAAACACGGTCGTCTGAAGAAAAGATCTAACTTTGTGAAAGAAACACGGTCGTCTGAAGAAAAGATCTAACTTTGTGAAAGAAACACGGTCGTTTAAAGAAAAGATCTAACTTTGTGAAAGAAACACGGTCGTCTGAAGAAAAGATCTAACTTTGTGAATGAAACACGGTCGTCTGAAGAAAAGATCTAACTTTGTGAAAGAAACACGGTCGACTGAAGAAAAGATCTAACTTTGTGAAGGAAACACGGTGGTCTGAAGAAAAGATCTAACTTTGTGAAGGAAACACGGTCGTTTAAAGAAAAGATCTAACTTCGTGGAGGAAACACGGTCGTCTGAAGAAAAGATCTAACTTCGTGAAAGAAACACGGTCGTCTAAAGAAAAGATCTAACTTCGTGAAAGAAACACGGTCGTCTGAAGAAAAGATCTAACTTCGTGGAGGAAACACGGTCGTCTAAAGCAGAAGGTAATCTGAAGATGACAAATCATTCAGTTTTCTGTCTGTCTGATGTTCATTCTGACTCTAAAGCCAGTCACTGGTGTTCTCTTCTGTTTCCTCACCTGAACAGGTGTGCCACAACACCAACAGGAGCGTCCCAGAGCAGCCAATCAGATGGTGAGGAGACGTCCAATCAGAGTGAGCGACACCTCAGACTGTTTTAGTGCAGAATTAAAGATCTTTTGATCTGTCATTAGATTATAAAATATATAATTTCTTCAATTACAGATCAGAGTGATTTATTTCATCGTATCTTTAGAAGAGCATTTATAATATCTACTATAAATGCTTGAGTGTTTCCCTCTGAGATGTGAAGACGTAGGAAGTCAGACCCTTAAAACTCTTAAGTGAGTAAAAGTACTTCAGCGTTCACATTATCGTTCAGTCATTCATCCAGTGAAATACTGAAGAGTGAAGCTTTAAAGGGCAGATTCACTCAAAACAAACGGTTTAATTCCAACATGTACAACTTTATTTAAATAAACAGTAACAACTGTACATTTCAAACGGAGGCGCTAAAAGTCAGAGTAGAAAAGAGAGAAAATACTGAAACCATCAGAAGATTCTTCAGAGTCTATAAAGAGCTTAAAGTGTTTCTGAGCAGTTAGCCTAGCTTAGCATAAAGACTGGAAACAGCTAACAGACTCCACCTGCTAGCACAGCTAAACCTGCTCCATTAAAACGTGACATCCTGTTTGTGAAAAAACAAACACGTGAACGTTTTAAGAGCTGGAACTATTTCCTCACAGCGAGCAGACACTTCCTGGAGTTTCTGCCGGTTGTCGTCGACTTCACAGCGAACTTTCACAAGTTGAGCTTCAGTAGGCTAGCTGTTTCCTTCAGTTATCGGTCTTTATGCTAAGCTAAGCTACACAGCTGCAGACATGGGAGTGGAATCAATCAGCAAAATGTCAAACTGTTCCTTTAATGTCATTTCTTCTTTAAGTGATTTCAGCTGAGACGAGATGTCCGTCTGTCCGATCCTGAAACAGGTTTCCCCGTCGACCGTCTCCTGCTCGGCTGACGGACATTATTCACACCTGCTCTTCTCTTCCAGCACTGAACGTTCACCTGAATCACCGCCGGCCATCAGACCGACATCGTTCATTGAAGTTTCAGATGATTTCCTCACGTCGGCGTGTTTCAGCGTCTGTAAACACGTTACTCAGCAGATTAACTGATGGGGAGCAGCAGAAATCTTTAAAAGCGTCTGGTCCCCTCGTGCTGCGTCCCGCTGCTGATTGGTCGGTCTGGAGGACGCCGTCGCCTCAGAGCGAGTCGTCGAGCGGCGCCATGATGAGCTGCAGCTCTTTGAAGGTGCTGCCATGACGACCGACCTGTGCCGCCTTGTTCTTCACCATGTTGCTCAGGTTCTTCAGCTGCTTGCAGCACGATCGGCACTTCTGGTGTCTGCGGCAACAAAACTCTTTATGAGACTTTTAATTCTTCATACGGACTCAAAGTACTGCAGGATTCTCAGCTTGTACTTTATAACCTGGTTACTGTATTTAAATAAAACCTCATCAATATAAGAACACATCACACATGGGTTTATAATCTGATACCACTAATCTAGTCTAAGTCAGCTAAAACTAAAGGGTCACTCCACTGTTTCTACCCATGATCCTCTCTGTCCTCATCCAGTTCCAACACTTTTACTACCTACCAGTCACTCAGACACCAGGATGTGGACAGAGAGGATCATGGGTAGAAACAGGGGAGTGACCCTTTAAGATCAGCTGGTGTTTGACCAAACGATGGACAGAAACATATTGATCATCATCAGCGTCTGAACTCACCGCTCCTCTCGTGTGATGTCGACTCCGACAGACGGTGTCGCCTTCAGCGTGTCAGAGATCAACATCCAGAAGTGTTTCATGATCAGCTTCAGAGACGTACAGCCGGTCTGCATGTAGCTACACACACACACACACACACACACACACACACAGAGACACACACACACAGACAGAGACACACACACACACACACACACACACACACACACACACACACACACAGAGACACACACACACAGACAGAGACACACACACACACACACACACACACACACACACACACACACACACACACACACACACACACACACACACACACACAGACACACACACACACACACACACACAGGACATGAGGCATCAATCAGACTTTAACTGATCACTAGTTGATTAATGGTTTCTGTCGTCTGTTTTCTAGATGACAATGAATCAGCAGATGAACCGATGAAGACGATAACCTTTAACCCCCCACAGCAGACCTCTAGGTCAGAGTTCAGAGATATGAGGCGTTTGAAGATGCTGCAGGAAGTGACATCACAACAGCAGGTGTGACGGGAGGCGCTCACCTCTCATATTTACTCTGCAGCAGTTTGTCGATCTGAGGAAGAATGGTTGTGCACAGGTCCAGTTTCCATAGCGACCTGAAAACATCAGTACAATCACAGTCAGTATCAGAACCTTTAAAACAAGAGGTCAGCGTGTTATTGATTATAAACTAATTAGTGATCGACTTTATTCACTCAGAATTAGCTGAAAAAACTCATTCACACAGTTTGATACTAGTTCATCTCAGACATCAGATATGTAATAAATATGTGTAATAATAATAATATGTGTGTGTGTGTGTGTGTGTGTGTGTGTGTGTGTGTCTGTGTGTGTCTGTGTGTGTGTGTGTGTGTGTGTGTGTGTGTGTGTCTGTGTGTGTGTGTGTGTGTGTGTGTGTGTGTGTGTCTGTGTGTGTGTGTGTGTGTGTGTCTGTGTGTGTCTGTGTGTGTCTGTGTGTGTCTGTGTGTGTGTGTGTGTCTGTGTGTGTCTGTGTGTGTGTGTGTGTGTGTGTGTCTGTGTGTGTGTGTGTGTGTGTGTGTGTCTGTGTGTGTGTGTGTGTGTGTGTGTGTGTCTGTGTGTGTGTGTGTGTGTGTGTGTGTGTGTGTCTGTGTGTGTGTGTGTGTGTGTGTGTCTGTGTGTGTCTGTGTGTGTCTGTGTGTGTGTGTGTGTGTCTGTGTGTGTCTGTGTGTGTGTGTGTGTGTGTGTCTGTGTGTGTGTGTGTGTGTGTGTCTGTGTGTGTGTGTGTGTGTGTGTGTGTCTGTGTGTGTGTGTGTGTGTGTGTGTGTGTCTGTGTGTCTGTGTGTGTGTGTGTCTGTGTGTGTGTGTGTGTGTGTGTGTGTGTGTGTGTGTGTGTGTGTGTGTGTGTGTGTGTGTGTGTGTGTGTGTCTCACGGCTGAAGGTTGATGATGTTGAGGATGTCCACCACAATAGAAAGGTCATTCATGGAGACAGCAGTGTCCAGAGCGCTCTGCAGACAGGAAGTACACAGGAAGTGACGAGGAGGAAAAGGAAGTAGAGAGGAGGAACAGGAAGTAAAGTGGAGGTTCACAGGAAGTGGAGAGGAAGTAGTGACAGGTGAGGGCACAGCAGCAGCTCTCAGAGCCCCTTTCTTATTGGCTGCTGTAGTTGTTGCTGAGTGTGACAACAGGTGGAAACACAGGCTGCGTCCGAGTCACCTGACCTGCTCGTGATGGCGTCTCACCTTGACGTCCTCCCGGGCCCACACGGCTCGGACCGTCTCCAGGTTCTTGTGCCGGCTGCTCAGCATCACACACATGGTGTCGTGACCCTTCTTGATCTGGGACAGAGCCTCCTCGTCACTCAGAGCGCCGCCTCGGTTGTTGGGTGAAGACTGAGGAATGAACACACACACACACACACACACACACACACACACACAGACACAGACACAGACACAGACACAGACACAGACACAGACACAGACACAGACACAGACACAGACACACACACACACACACACACACACACACACACACACACACACACACACACACACACACACACACACAGACACAGACACAGACACAGACACAGACACAGACACAGACACAGACACAGACACAGACACAGACACACACACACAGACACAGACACAGACACAGACACAGACACAGACACAGACACAGACACACACACACACACACACACACACACACAGACACAGACACAGACACAGACACAGACACAGACACAGACACACACACAGACACAGACACAGACACAGACACACACACACACACACACACACACACACACACACACACACACACACACAGACACAGACACAGACACAGACACACACACACACACACACACACACACACACACACACACACAATAAGCACTAGCAGCTGTTATGTTGCTCTCTTCAAAGCCACCAGACTCCATTCAGAAAAACAGTAACTTTACAGGAGTTGCTGGTCGACGGCTACAGAACTTTAAAAACAGTTAGACTGAGTCTTTGTGAAGCAGCAGCTCTTCTTCATTATCCCACCAGACACCAGCAGTGAACAAATGAAGGTCTTTTCTTTGATCTATAACTGACATACTGTATCTCAACAGACATGAAGTTTCTTTGCTAATGAACATGTAATAAGACCAACAGCAGACGTTACAGTCTGAATGAATTAATAACAATAATCCTGTGACGTGAAGACTAAACACTCACAGGCAGGAAGTCGGCCACGTTCAGTCCGATGGGCTCGTTCCTGGTGCTGAGGATGATTTTAGGCTGTGGTTTAGACTTCGCCGTGGCGACGGGAGGCTGAGGAGGAGGCGGGCTGGAGGCGGGGGGGCTGGAGGACGCTGGGCCGATGGCTGAGGGGGCCGGGCGCTTCGCACAGGAGACCACGGTCGGCTCCACCCTCTGGACCGGTGTGGAGGAGGCCAGCGGAGGAGCCTGTAACACAAACATGGTTAAAATCCCTGTTTTAGTGAATGTAGTCTGGTGTGTGTGCAGAGAGCCACAGAACGGCTGTTAGTGGTTAAACCAGAAGGATGTGTTCACTGACCTGCTGCTTGTCAGGAAATGGAGATATCATGTCCTTCAGCTGACGGCCAATCGCTAGTATAGTGTCTAAGAAGAAGGAGAAGAAGGAGAAGAAGAAGAAGGAGAAGAAGGAGAAGAAGGAGAAGAAGAAGAAGGAGAAGGAGAAGAAGGAGAAGGAGAAGAAGGAGAAGAAGGAGAAGGAGAAGGAGAAGAAGGAGAAGAAGGAGAAGAAGAAGAAGGAGAAGGAGAAGAAGGAGAAGAAGGAGAAGAAGGAGAAGGAGAAGAAGGAGAAGAAGGAGAAGAAGGAGAAGGAGAAGAAGAAGAAGGAGAAGGAGAAGAAGGAGAAGAAGGAGAAGAAGAAGAAGGGACAGTAATGTCACTGTGTCGTCTATCACACACACTTAACAGGAAACTCTGACAAATCAAGAAGCCTGTTTACTTTCAGGGTTCAACTTCTGTCCCTGTTTGAAAATATGAAGAGAAGAAGAGCAGCAAAGGACAACGGTGGAGTAATATTAACATCCTTTAGTTCAGTAACAGTAGTAACACCACCATGTGATGGCAGCAGTGAGTGGTGCAGCTCTGACAGACTCACCGTCCTCTGGAGGAGCAGGAAAAGGCTCCGACATCTTGGGAGGAGTTCGAGCTAGAAGAGAGAACAGAGTCAGTGCGGTTCACACGGTTCAGTCTCTCTGCTGTGTTGTGTCTCTTTTGGCCACTAAAGGTATAAAACAGAACGTGATTCCCACTGAAAACCAACTGCAGTCCGTCCTGAGCGTCTAAGAGTAAAAAGGTGTGTGTGTGTTGGACACGATGCCGTCGGGGACCTACAGATGGCGTTCTTCGGTTGGAAGATCTCCTTGTAATCTTCTGCGTTGTGGATTTCGGCTGACGACACTTTCTCGTCCGCCTCGTCCTCACTGGGGCTCCGCCTCTCTCCCTCGGGGCTCCGCCTATCGGCGTCTGCGGTCTGCCTCACCCTGATGACATCACGACATGTGACAGTGACATCACGACGTGACTGAGTGACATCACGACATTTGAGTGTGTTTGAGAGTTGTTTCTGTGTCTGAATGTGAATCTGTTCGGTTTATTCCATGAGTGAAAGATGTTTTTGTGCTGGTTCTGGTATGAGAAGTGTTTCTGAGCTGGTGAAGTGATTCTGAAGTGGACGTGTGTGACGGTTCTCCGGCTGTACAGATGTTGTTGGCAGTAAAACATCTGCAGGCCCTCGTACCCTTCAGACCTCTGTGAGCTGCAGGTGGTCGTTGGTCTCTCGTAGTTCCTGCGCAGCGCGGCTCCTTTAGGATCCCTCGGCTCTGCGAGCGGCTGGTTGTCCTGGAGGATCCCCTGGATCACCGAGCCGCCGCTCTTCTTCACCCTCTTCAGATCCACCACGTAGGTGGACACCGTGGAGAGCTGGTGGGACACGCCGATCTGAGGGCAGAGACAGAGGGGGTCCTCAGAGCTTCACCTCTAACACCAGGAACAAGTGTTCTCCCTCCAGCAGGGGGAGCTGCTCACCAGCTGCTGGTTGCAGACGGCCAGGTCGGAGACCTTCCCCCAGCCCACCGGCACCACGTCGAAGCAGCGGTCGGGCTCCCAGCCGAACACCCGCAGAGAGTCTGTGGCCCCGCTGTACAGGCAGCCCCCGTCCGGACTGAAGAACACACACCTGGAGCGGGAGGGGGGGGGGGGGGGGGGGGGGGGGGGGGGGGGGTCAGAGGTCACGTCACAGCAACAGTGTCCAACCTGCTTCACTCCACAGAGACAAAACTCACCTGACAGGAGTCGTGTTTCCCTCCAAAGAGCCGATCATCGAGAACTTCTCCAGATCCCACAGCTTAACGGTCCTG